>NC_056743.1:735830483-736130483 GCF_019279795.1 Protopterus annectens
ATGCAATTATTGTCCTAGGTGTGCAGGTGTTGGCTGGTGCAGTCGTATTAGGACCGCCCCGGGGATGTAAGTAATATTCCGAAATGGGCATAGCTGATGCACATACCTCTCAACCCCTAAGAGCAAATCCACTGGACAGGACATAAACCATTAGGGGAACAAATAGGGACCATACCTTTGAACTGTCCCCGATTTCCAGGGACGTCCTTGATTTCGACTCAATTTCTAACTCTGTCCCACTTAATCCCTCCTAAAACTAGTGACTTTTGGAGGAAAGGTGGTGAATTACATGTAATGAATAATGACAACAATTAAGAGTTATAAACATCATTTACCTCAAAAAATGTGTATGAATTCATATGCTCTGAGTCTGTCAATGTGTC
This sequence comes from Protopterus annectens, assembly GCF_019279795.1. Lineage (NCBI taxonomy): Eukaryota > Metazoa > Chordata > Ceratodontiformes > Protopteridae > Protopterus > Protopterus annectens. The sequence goes on from NC_056743.1 coordinate 735,830,867, forward strand.
AGGTTAATAGCACTAATAATCAGGTTAACAGCACTAATAATTTAAATGTGTCCCTCATGTTGTTATGACGTGTCTCTGATTCAGTTGGTATTTTTCCCCAATTGTATGAGAGGTCTGATAAGGACAGAAAGCACATGTTCCACTGACAATCTTAGAAAGATTATAGAATATTAGGTATGCAGTAGCATGACTCAGCTGAAGGATGTGGGTTCCAAAACCCAATTACTTGTTTGTATTGAAGAGTGTCAGTTTCCATGTATTAGCCAGACAGATGCAGATTATAAGAGGAACACACCAATAATATGAATCAAACTCTGGACAGGCCACGGATTCCGTACAGTCGAATGGCATGCTTTTGCCTAATGGGCAGCCATTCCCAATACTGTAGGCATGTAATCCGATGTAATAGGCATCACAAGGTAATATCATAGCCCTCACTCCCACCCAGCGGCATGAGTGTCAGATGCAAATACCAGATGCAGTGCATTTGCAAGTGTAGGAGCAGTGGGTGTAAGCCTGTTTGGCTGCCAGTATGCGAGTATTACACTGGTGAAGCAACATAGAGGCTAACTGAGTGTAAGAACTGTAACCAGAGGTTAGCATTGCTTAGCTCCACGCAAACCCACGCACACCCGCTCACAACTGCTTTAATGTGCCTTAATCACTCTGTATCCAATGGCCTTGTTTTGCCCAGCAACAAAATAAATGGCCTCTGCAAGGCTCGAAACAAGACCCTGCACACACAGCTATTGTGATTTAACACTAAGCCATGGCAGATATACAGACATTGGATCTTATCACAAACATATCATCCAGTGCAGTCATTCAGCAGTATAGGAAATGTATTCCATCATGTAGATGTATGTGTGTGTGTTTATGTCCAGATATAGATACATACATATATATAGATATATCAAGAACATCCCATGTGACAACAAAACATTACAAAGGAATGAAAAAGGAAACACCAGCAATGCCTGTATTAAGTAGTGGTGTTGTCCTATGTAATATTAAGACTCCCTCAGACTGACATGTGTCATTAATACACGCAAACATTTGTACATTGGCCAAATACATCACTCTGTGCATTTTATTTACATTAACACAACAGTTCCTGTCCAATCATTATGTGAGAACAGTATTCTTGCAAGGTGCTGTGTGTGACATCATCATCATCATGGAAAAGGTAAATGGGGTAACCATAGAGGGACCGGTAGTGTTGTGTGTACAATGGGGTCATCTGCATCACATGTACCTGGAACCTTTAGGAGTCATGTGCATACCAGGATTGTGTGCCTGAGAGACAGGGCTGAGGACAACTGGAGTATGTTGTGATGCATATTAAAAGGGTTACATGTGTCCAGTGGACACGTGTGAAGTGGATAGCTATGCATGGTGCAAATGTTGTTCTAGGAACTGATTAGCCTTTTGTTTCCATAGGGTGAGAGTGGGATGTGGGGGAAGGAGAGTAGGTATGCTCGTGGAGGATAGGTTGGGTAGGATGACAGACAAGACAGCATACAGGGTCAGTATATGACATGTGGGGGGATACACCTTGGATGGGGAGGGGTGTTCGGCAGTCACAAGCCCATGAGTCCCCAGATGGAAACAGTGGGATGGAGGTCCCCAGCCATGGGCAGCCACCACTGTACCAAAACAGCCGCAAAGGTGGCAGTGCTGGGGGCTGTCTAGGAGGGGCAGGCTCACCCAGTAAATGTGACACTCTGCCCTCAGGCTGGTGTATCTGGCCTCAAACCCCTTATTGAGCCCCCTATGCACCATGTCCAGGACTGTATGACAGCGGACATGTTCCTGTCTGGACCTGCTCCCAGGGGGGACAAGCCCCATCCTCAGTGGTGGTTCCACCAGAAGGTGGTGCAGAGCCAACAGAGGTGGAGGTCCAAGGCTGGGCCCCAGATGTGCTGAAGTGTGACAGTAGGTTCTTCTGGGACCGCCAAACCCATACAGCCTATGGTGTTGCAGTTTAAACACAGATATGGCTTAGTAATAGTCAACAGCATTCAGGATTACTTATAACAGCATGCATAGTTATGACCATCAACCCAACACAGCAGATGGCATACATTTTCAGAGGGAGCACAACACATGCATATATACTGCATGACATCTGTACAAAGTGTAGAATATGTGTGACTGCAGCTATGAACAGTGGTCCATTATTGGCATGTCACTGAGAACTCAAGACAGTGTCTGTCATACCACGGTTTCATGTGACATATGTCCAATCAGGGATGCAATGGCAGTAACCCATCACTATCACCATGTACTAACTGCATTCCTCACACTATGCTCCTGCAGTTCACGGATGTGTGTTCAGTGAGTAACACAGGAAACAAATGGTTCCACACACTGACCAGTCTACAGCTGGCCATACAGATGGGGGTCCCTCACAAACAGAGCACTGTCTTGTCAGTTTTTAAACATGCAGAATAGCCATTACCACACACAACTTGTTAATCTGGCAGTAGTCTCAATGAAGCATAGCTACACTTACATGCTGTAGTCATATCTGGCACATCACCCTCCTGCCTTTAGGCTATTTCCCACTGTGTATGTTGTTTGAGGAACATCCAGATATCATCTGTGATGCCGTTTACCAAACACCAGATCCGGGTACCACTCACAGTGACATGTCATGGGCAAACAGCAACATGATGTTCCTAGATATTGTACTGTGTTTCCATGTGATTGGCTACATCAGCAATCAACTAGAGGAGGACTGCAATAGGTGCAGAGGCCATCAACTGATCATGACCATCACTTACAAAACACAAGCTGCTGCTGAGTACGTGTACAACTACACATTCACCAGAGTGTGTGTGGGAGGGACAGACAGAGGCAAAGTACATCAGAGAAGGGCTTGGAGACTAAAACCTAAACATCATCTGTCACACACCTACCAGTACAGAGGTTCAACCCCCTGACTGACTAGTCATCACTATTACAAGTGCATGCAGTTACTCCATGTGCGACAAAGCTGACATGTTGGTGTGCTGTAAGAACATATGTGTGTGCTGGTGAATGACATCTGCAACAGAGATATAGTAGACATACATTAGGTGTAATACACATGACTGTCCACATGAACGGATGTCATTGTCAACACAACCACAGTCTCTAATGGACTCACGTTGACACACTTTGCCAGATCCACAAATACACTTCCTAACTATTTAGTTTGCCACACTTCAGTAATGCACAGGTACTACATGCACCACAGGGGATATCAGGAGGTTCTATGGGCTAGGGCATATGAACATGTCTGACATCAGTTGGTATGCTAATGGGAGTTATACTGGGTGTGACTGTCATCATATTCTTTTATGTGTCAACACATAAAAGAATATAATGACAGTCATTTCTTTAATTTTGCTATTATAGACATTGTGTCAATAGATCAAAGTGGGGGAAACTTTAAGGGAATACTATCATATAAAGAACTATGGTGGCAAATATTCACAGATGCCTCTACTGATTTCATATCTATTAAGCCACTTTTGGCTTTGAAAGGATAATACATTGTAACATTAACAAAATAGCATTATTATATTTTAAACATTTTAGAGTAAGCATACATATTTGTGTTATAAACATAATTTGGTTTTACCTTATTTTATGGTTGTATGTCTTTAAATTGGATGGGCAATTTTGAACTGCTTTGGTGCCAAAAAAGTTATTTAAAGACTAGTGGATTTAGTTTTCAGTGTTCGGAAGAAGCTTGTTGTAGTACAAGTGAAAGCGCTTAACACTACATTTGAATATTAAGTTTGGATTCAATAAATCGTTTTTTATCCATTCTTGGGATTTATGTTACATCTTTTGGAATCATTACTATGTTGCATTTTATGGTTTACTTTGATAGCGCAACTGCTGTGATTGAGCAGTAGAGTGTTTATTCCCAAGACACAGAGGTTCCATGTACTGGTGGATTTTACTTTGTATGTTCGTTGTTATTCCACTGTACAGTATTGTTGGTGACAGTACTGAAAACAAATGGAACAGTCACTTTGTGTACATATGTACAGTACCCTTGAATGTATTGTACTCTGTGAAACAACAAAGACAAGTCTACATCTGTACAACTGTCATAACTACATATATATATATATATATATATATATATATATATATATATATATATATATACACAGCTACGGAATGTGTACACACACAGATATATATACGCATGTACACAAACACAGCAACAGCTATACATATATATATATATATATATATATATATATATATTTATATGTCTGAACACCCTTTGTGACACAGAAGGGTTCCAAAGGAACTGGCGTGTACACAAAACAGAGACATCTCTTGCGTTATAACATTTAAATCTTTAGCAGTTCACCAGAGAAGGGATGGTTATTGTGTATGTGGAGTTTGGGGTGGGGAATGATGGCTAATGTTATCTACCCTGGGGACTGTGGAGTTAGGGTGGGGGAATGATGGGTATAGACTTACACCCTAGCGACCACTTCTGTGTCACTGCTCGACAGTGGCACATGAAAATAAAATACCCAACTGTAGCCTTGCTTGACTGTGTATTCTTTACCATTCCTAACTATGTAATACTTTGTAGACACCTGTCACCATAGATGGCTACCATGGTGTGATAAAAGACATTACACATGTGTATGCTTGGCTACAGGGTAGTCACACACACTTGCCAGTATTGTGCATACACGTCTTGTCTCTGTAAAGGTAACTAGTACAGTGGCATGCAGTTGGGGTATGTGCCACAGAACACATACAATTACACTTACTCTGATTCCACTTCTGAGCTGGGTGACATCACAGGACCGATTACTTGCAGTGGGGAGGGGGCAAGAGAGAGGTTTAGCAGTTGACAAGGATAAAGGCCAGTGCAAAAGGAGGTCTATCTTTGGAATGCCGCAAAACCCACTGTCATGACAGGATGCAGACGCAAATACACACACAACCACATTTAGCCATTTGCTGACACACACACTCAGGCATTTGCTGAGACACACACACACAAACACACACTGCCATCTGCTGACACACACACTCAGGCATTTGCTGTCACACACACACAAGCACATGCACACAGTTGCCAGTGGTGGGATCAGAACTCCTGCCTGTCTACAGATCACTATTACAGTACTACACAGTTACAAGACATGCCACAGAGATTACACATTCCAAGGCAGTCAGACTGCCCTTCTAAGATTGAGGACAACAACATGGAGACTGACAGTCATGAAGTACATAGCTGTAAACCTGTGTGTTTAAAGTAGGTGTCCATTACAATCTGTATGCACAAACAAGACACATCATCTGCAGGTAGGCCTGAGAGGTATAGTTGTAGCACAACAGGAACCTGAACTGGAGTATGGCCATCTGTGGAATGGACAACTACTATCACTATATAGGGTTACAGCGGGCATGCTCATACACTTAGTAGCACCGGGTCGTTTGGGATGCACTATGACTACAACTACACAATGTTATACTGGGCATACTCATACACTTAGTAACAAAGGGCTTGTTGGATGCACTGACTCAAATTACACAAGGTGGCAGTGGGTGCACTCATACACTTAGTAGCACTCCGATTCTAACCACAGAAGGCCACAGTGTGCATGCTCATACACTTGCATGTACAAAACCCATTGCAATGGACTCCTATTGTAAACACACAGGTTTACAGCTATGTACATCTTACCTGTCAGTATATATGCACATCATACTGGTTTACTACCTGATACCTGTATGTGGCCAATAAATTATATATCTGTGTCTGTGCTGTGTGATACACATGCATACATGTACATGAAGTACTGACATATATATGTTAAGTATACACATTCATGCATGTGCGGACATGACAGACAATAGGTTACCTGGGTCACACAGGCGGATGCTACCTACAGCATGTGTCACACACCTTACTGCCCTGAAAAGCATATATTGATTGCAGGTTGTGGACAGTGGCATTATACGTGGAACAGTGGCATGTGCAAGTATAATGTGTGAGCCATATTGTGTAATGGTACTGAGGTGCAGGTGTCAAGATGACCTCTCCCGGCTGTTAGTAGTTGCCATTATTAGCAGGACTGCTACCCTAAGTATATCTCACATTGGTCATATAAACAATTTCTGCTGCTCTCCGTTACCTTACATGAGGCATTTGCTACCAAGCACATTACTGCCACTCGCAGTGATATCACGGTATGAGTGGCAACTGCTAGACCAAAACAATGAGCCAATGTCCTGCTGTTATTATGAGGTTGTCCAGTGTCTGTCATTCCGAGCTGTCATGACTGAACGACAAGCCTTCAACACAGAGCCCATGCATCCATGTTTCACGTGTGTGTGGATAATACCTAGGTCGCATTTACCCATATAACCACATTCCAAGGCAAATGTCCTACACCCAGAAGTAACACCCTGACACCTACATGACAATTGCATTGGATGCCTATGCTAACCAGTGCTAGATGCGGGGCTTTAGTAATCCATTTGCTCAATGTAGAACCTACAATGGGGAATATTGACATCTGTGCAGTGAGGAACATCTGGCTGAAGGCTCTGTAGTGCACAATTGCACTACCACCATATAACTCAGATCCAGACATATGGGCCATAACAGTGGTATGGACCATTCCAGGTGGCAGTGTACACATATTCATAAAGGCTACACACATGTAAAGACCACTACTCTGACATAACGCATCACAGATGAGTCAGGCACAGGTGACAGTGGCAAATGCTGCATTCTAGGTTGTATCCTCATATACATCCACCACCTTGTCCCCAGACTACCAACACACATCCATATGTGGTATGACATAGTATGGTAGACATCCAGATAATCCTCGATTGGTGGACTGTACCTAGGCCTACATCAGCTGTGCAAAATACCCATGTACAGACACAGATGCATAATGTGTTCTGCAATGCAATAATACCACTGTTTGTAACCAGCTCAGTTGTACACATACCAGGGTCCCTCAGATGTTGTCAGCATTAACACGGTCGACTGTTGCTGCACACCAGTAAACAACACCCTTAAGGTTTGATATGACCTAACTGTACCTGCCCTGGATATGTACATCCCACACTCATACAACATAAATGACATTACCATAGCTTTTGTTATCCTTTCGATATACAGGTGGCTACAGTCATTACACACATGCAAATGGCAGATAGCATGCTAACAATACATAAGGTTGGATATCTATATTAACAGAGGTAATAGTCTCAATCTACTGGTCCCCATGACATCTATCATATCATGCAACACCCCATGTGGCATGTATGTCATTAGACATGTCCACCTAATGCAATTCCTACAAACATACCCAAATAACAGGATCATAGGACCTACACAAGGCCTGTATTGACAGACTCAGGGAAATCCAGCTCTGCTCTGTATGTTCCTGAGTAGTCACAGGTGATATGTTCATGACATGTACAGCCATGTGTGGCAACAGCTCCTACATATACCCCACATCAACAATTGCAAGCCATGCATGCTGTGTGCTGTCTGGACATAAGCCTTTGTACCACAATAACCAGTACATGCTGGGGTGAGATGTTGTACAAGCCACAGACCTCGCACCTGCTTGAATGGGTGTACTGCCTAGCTCTAATAGAGCACATTGCTGGCACTCTTCCAGTAAACATGAGGTGTGTGTGGCAAATATGATGTGCTCACTGTTGACCATTACAGTGCCCTGGCTTCACCATGGCACTGTCAAGTAACAGTTTGTAGGAGCATGACATGGAATAATGCTGTGTGTGTCTCGCTGATATGTGCTGTTGTCATATATGTACACTTGGCTACTTGGTGAAGGTGGTGGTGTCCTACCAGTACATGAATACAACATCCATTATGGTGTAATGCTTGGCTATGTTTCACACATGGCGTGGGGAAGGTGTGGAATGTATCCTCTTGACCTGCTAGTGCACTTACTGATGTAGACCGCATATGTGTACATGTATTGATGTCTGTGTAGATTCCATGTGTGTGCAGTGTGTGATGTCTGAAGGTGGCTGTTGTCTTAGTACATCATGCTGTTGCAATACAACCTCAGCATTGCCAACTGTATATGGTGATATGCTCTAAGTATAGTAAGCCATACATGAGGTATGGACAGATGTTTGGACATGACTACTAAGTGATGGGGCTTCTTTGCAGATGAATGATTACTGAGGACAGCTCACTGGTGTGTTACCAGTCCTACAATAACCTGTGTAACTGCTAAGTTCAGGTTTTGTTAATTGAAGTGGAAGACAGACAATGTAGAATGCTGTAAGGGTGACACTGAAGGCAAACCTCATGACACCTGTAACAGTAATACCTCCCCTGTGCACATAGCCGGCGTTAGGCACCTGCAAAACTCGTGGCCGCAGGGAGCCCCCGATTACATCCCAGCAAACGAGGGCCCCCATGCAGCAGCTGCGAGTTTCTCTTCTCTTTGCTCAGCAAAGCACCTTTTGGATGTCCACATGGCTCAGTAACATCACCGCGCGACTGCAAACTGTTTTCCTCCTCTTTTTTTTTTTCGTGCCTGTAAGCACAGGACCTGATTGGCTGCAGCAGCCAGGAAAAGAACTTGTTTTATTTTTTTTGACATGTAATAATGTCCAACCTGTCACTGGAAAAGGAGGTTGAACTGGTAAATAAAAGGTTTAAGGTAGGAAAGCAGGATTTAGCAGTCTGCTGTACCAACTGGATGTGAGATGTTTTGTTTAGCATGTGTAGATAGCGTCAGGAGCCAGTCAGAGATAGTTTTTAAATGTTAGTATCATTGGCTTAGAACATTGACAGAATTAGAGTGCATGCATTAATGCCCATTTTGAAGTAAAATAACTCTAACTGTAGTGAATGACTTTATTTGATGATTACAGTCCACCCCCTTTTTTTTCTGAAAGTGTCAGGGAGTTTAAGAAGGTCAGAGCGAAAATATGAGCCAAAACCAAGAACATGAGAGATGTTGCGTAGAGCAAGTTGGAGATTAAACAGTGTACGGTACGGGCAGTCAAGTTTATTTTGTGTGGAGAGGGGACAAGGCAAAGTTAAAAGACCCAAAAAGATTGCTCTCCCTTGGACTAATATTTGAAACTTGTCAAAAGTGGAGTAGTCCTACACAAACTAAACAAATACACCTTTCAACTTTCCAGATTTTGGCAGAATGCCCATATATTTGCCTCCTATATTTGGTCTGTTCGTCACAAACATTTGTTGTTTTGCGGCAAATTATTGAGGGTTGAAGTCACTAAAAGATATACATTTCAGTCTTGGAGTTCATATCTCTCAGTAAATAAATGTTAATGCAAAGCTTATTACCCTACTATTTTCTAAATTCATAAGCGCCATATTTTGGGTCTGTGACCTCCATTATATTTAGCTTTGGACATATTTATTGCACTTGGAGGTGGAGAGGTATAACAAACCCATAAATATAAATTATGTATTTCACGGTATGTATGTTGCAACATGAATATATTTTGTTTCTTAGGGGAGATCTTTGTTCATAGGTTGGCACTAGGCTATCAGCCCTAGGGCCTATACAAGCCTAGCCATAAGAATTCCCTGGCTATTTCTTCACAGAATACTTACTTCCCTGGTCCCCTGTTTAGCAGGGTGATTGATGAGATCCCAGGGGTGAATTTCCTATCTCCCATCCAGTCGTCAAGGTTACTTTTGAAGAGGCAAATCAAACAAAGCAGTACTGGATAAAAAGCCTCTGCAGAACCAAGAAAATGCAATATCCAAACAGAAGAGGCTCACCACAGTTTGTTAAAGTCTGAAGAAGCATTGTTGAAACATGAAACTGCTTACTTTTACTGCAGTATTAAATTGTTTTATTTTATTAAATGGTCATGGTGAGCCTCTTCTGTTTGGATATTGTACTTTTGAAGAGGGCCAAAGAGGTGCGCAGCTTGACATGTATGGGCAGTGTATGATCCAGGAACATATCCTCCCAGCATGTTTTGTTCATTGTGATGACCAGGTTTAGATCCCTGGAGCATGTGGCTCTGAGGGATTGGAATTTCTTTAAGTGTAGCATGTCCAACAGCACTGGGCTTGACATGGCCTTGTACATGTTAAACAGAGATTGCCTCTGAGTAAGTGATATGTGACAGAGTACAGTTGGAGCTTTTTAGACAGTCAGCACAGGGCATCTGCTTTAGGCCTGTGATTCTTTTAGTGAGGTATTTCTGTGGCCTTTCCAGTTGTTTCCAGATGTCTTGTGAGGTACATGCCAAATGGGGAGCTCTACTCCTATAGTGGGGTCTAATGAAGGATGAGTACAGCGGGACAATGACCTCCTTTTTTCTGGATCAAAAGCCCTTAGTGATGAGGTGTGCCACATAGAAGGATTTCCTGACTGTTGTGGCTATGTGGTTATCGAAGGTGAGACCACTGTCCACCTGTGCCCCTAAGTCCCTTATCACACTTTCAGTGTTTAGTGTACTGTCACTTGTGGTAATTCATGGGTACATGTTTTTTCCCAAAGGGGATAGCTATACATTTCTTAGCATTGAGCTTGAGCCCATGGCTCTGGCACCAAGCATCTGTTTCTGTAAGGGCCTTTTGTAGAATATCCACATCATTTGCAGATTCAATAATGGCTCCCAGTTTACAGTCATCAGCAAACTTTGTTAGCCAGAGTCCCTTAGTGTTGGCCCGTACTTCAGAGAAGTAGATGCCAAACAAGAGCGGTCCCAGTACTGAACCCTGAGGTATTCCGCTTGTCACTTGTCTGGAGCTGGAGTTTGAGTTGGCTACTTTTACAGTGTGGGTTCTGTCAGTAAGCCAGTTGGCAACCCATCGAGTGACGTAGGGATTAATGCCCAACTTAGTAAGTTTATCTATGATTCCAGACTGGGGGATAGTGTTGAAGGCCTTGGCAAGGTCCAGATAGGCTGTGTGGACTGCATTACCCTCGTCCACGGCTCTGGAGACTGATACGAAGAAGTCATTCAGGTTGAGGAGACAAGATCGGCCTTTTACGAAACCAAGCTGGGTGGGGTCCAGTGTTTGAAGGTTGCCAATGTCTTTGTTTATAAGTTCCATGGCTTTGCAGATCAGGCTTGTCAGACTGATGGGATGATTGTTCCCGGGATCCAAGGTGGATCCCCCCTTGTGGAGTGGGATAACTGCAGCTGTGTGCCACTCATTGGGCACAAAGCCTGAGGTGAGGCAATGATAAAACGTGACACTTAGGTGAGGTGCTAGTTCATTTTGTAGTTCATGTAATACACAGCCTGGGATGTCATCTGGTCCCATGGATGCTGTATTCTTAGCTTTGGAGAGTGCATTTTTTTTACCTGTGTGGCCGTGATTATCAGAATTTGGCAATCATTTGGTATTGAGATGGGCCCTTTAGGGGGTAAGAGGGGGGTGAAGTTGGCACTGAATCGATCTGCCAGAATATTGGCAATATCCTTGGAATCAGTATATTTAATGCCATTCTGATGTAGCTCAGAACAAAACTGAGCATTGCCATTTAGATTCTTGACATAACTATAGAATGCCTTGTGGTTGTCCTTGGAATCTTTGACAATTTTATTTTCGTAACTAGTGTTGGAGGATTTTATGAGGGATCTCAGCTTCTTACTGAGGCTGGTAAGGGAGTTTTTTTGCATCCTGGGATTTTCTTCTTTTCTGCAACAGTTTCTTCCATCTGTTGTACAGTTTGTTTGGTATACAGTTTTGTATATCTACAACTAGCAGCAGCAGAACTAGCATACCCAGTCTCCATCTTAATCAATAGAACAATAACCAAATCTACTATTCCTTCCCTCTGGAAGGTCTCCCACATCATTCCTCTGCATAAAGGAGGAAACACTAATGAGCTTACGAATTTCCATCCCATAGCCCTTCTATCGCCTCTATCTAAAATTATGGAACGTTGTATACACCAACAACTTTTAAATCATCTCTTACATAATAGCCTACTAGCAGACTCCCAACACGGCTTTAGACCTTACCATAGCACTTCTACTGCTCTTCTCTCCTTCACAGACAATATCAACAAAAATCACAATAACAACCTTTTCTCCTCTGCTTTATTTCTCGACCTGTCTAAAGCCTTTGATATGGTGAACCATCAACTTCTGCTAGACACTTTAAAATCTCTCTCACTTGACTCTATGGCATTGCACTGGTTTGACTCTTACCTGAAGGATAGAAAACAAGCTGTGCTTTGGGCCAGCCATCTATCTTCTCAGCTCCCAGTCACTATTGGTGTCCCTCAAGGATCCATCCTAGGTCCCCTTCTTTTCTACATATTCATCAATAACCTATCTATTTCACTCCCAACATCCACATGTATTCAGTATGCAGACGATTCAACTCTCATCTGCTCTGCTGGATCTCCAGCTGAACTCCATTCTTCCACCCAAAAAGTCTTTACAGCAGCAGAAAAATGGTTCCAACATATCTGTCTTCTCCTCAATCCCAAAAAAAACAAATTATTACTTTTCTCACCTACCCTTAAGTCTACCCCCTTCTCCTTCTGTATTGTTTCTGATAATGGCACTATCATTACACCTGACTTTTCAACTAAACTGCTAGGTTTTACAATAGATAATCAACTGAACTTTGATTCCCACATCAACCTAACCATCAAAGCTGTAAATAAAAAGATGGGTGCCCTCTATAGACTTAAGCCCTTTCTTACACCAACTAGCAGGGTGTCTCTAGCCCAAACTCATCTCATCTCTACATTACTGTATGCCTCCCCATCCTTTATCAACCTTTCAAAATCAAACCTTCAGAAACTTGCCACAACCTACCATAACATTGCCAGATTTGCCACAGGTTCCCCATTTCGTACCCATCATTGTGATAATCTCAAAAAACTCGGCTGGCTTGAACTTCAAAATCTAATTCTCCTCCACCAGTTAGTTATCACCTATAAAATTCTCCATTACCCTAATAATACACCAATACTTAATAACCTTGTCACCCCCTACAAGAATCTTACTTCCCTCCGCTCAGCAAACAAACTGCTAGTCACTACTCTCAAATCACACAACAAAGCTGGCGACTCCTTGTTTACAAATGTTGTTGGCTCTTACTGGAATAAACTTCCCATAGAACTGACCTCCCTAGGCTCATCAAAACTTTTCAAGAAACAACTAAGGTACCATTTCAAATCCAACTGGCTATGCCCTTGCTCTAATCCTGACTGACTTTAGTACCCAACTCTCTCTACAGCTCTCTTCATTACTTTCTCTACTTGTCTCTACTACTTGTATCACTCCTCCTCTGTAGCTCACCGTATATCCACTTAGATATTACTTTTCCTATAACATCTCTTCTCTTTACTCAATACACCTCTGGATCCTGTCATCTACCCTCTCACTTAAACCTATACTTTGCTCCCTGCTGTGCAATTCTATTTCTTAGAACTGGTGCCCTGGCACAAATGTATTATCATAACTGTCAATACTATATAGTATAGACCTTTGTATGTGCTGCCTCTTTCTTTCTTTCATTTCAAAATTACTACTCCTGCTTTTCCTAATAACATGGGATTAGGAATTCTACTCAGTATTTAGTATTTTAAGTATTATACATATTCTGTAAAAATGATGTAATTTAAGAACTGTACATTTCTGTAAAAATGCTTCTGTATTGTTAATATCCTACATTCAATTAGTTCATTAATCCTTATAAGTTGTATCTTATAGTAATGTATTTTATGTAATGTACCAGTATATAGTGGAGCTTTTCTCCTCGGGCCTCTGCTGAAAATGGACATGTATCCAGCCAGACTAGCCCGGTCAACAAATGTAAAATAAATAAATAAAATTGTTTATGGCAGGGGGAACTACCAGATTAGGTTCCTTTTTTTGGAGGAGACCGTCTTGGTTCTATTTGGAATGGCATGATTCATGCATGAGTGGATGTGCTTGTACAGTGCCTTAGTGTAAGATTCAGCAGTCAGACTTTCAGTTCCTGTCTGCATGGGTGTCATGAAATGTGTCACTTTTGACCTGAGTAGCAAGAAGTTGGCTTTGGAGAAGTTTTTTAATGGAGGTTTCCCTACTTGGGGGGTAGGATGTGGACATCAAGGGTGATTAGCTTATGGTCAGACCTGACCAATGAGGTGGGGAGCACTGGTGTGGAGCATCAATCTCCCATGTTGGTAATGACCAGGTCTAGGATATTTGAGCCCCTGGTAGGACTATGGATTAGTTGATCCAGGGCATTGGAATTTATGAATTCCAAGAACCGTTGGGCAAAGGTGTTGGTACCCAAGTAGTTTTCCAATTAATGGCATGTTATGTGAAATCACCCAGTATTACAGTGTTTGGTTGTATCTAAATATTTTCCAGTATGTTTAGAAAGGTGTAGTGAAAATCTTGGGGCATGGTGGGGGATCTGTAGCAAGCTACAATTTGGATTGCAGTCTTATCTAGTGTTAGTTGCACCTGTAGAATTTCTGATGCATTGTGTTGGACAACAAGCTTGGAGGTGTGAATATCCTTGGTGAATATGGACACTCCTCCGCCTTTAGTACTTCGGTCCTGGTTTGGTGGCTGAAAAGTGTGGTAAGAGTTGTAGCCTGGTGTTGCAGGGGTGCTCTCTGGAGCTTTGAACCAGGTCTCAGTTACTGCACAGATGCAGCATGAACTAAAAGACTGCTTCTGAGGGGTGGCAGTGACAGGGTGATAGTTTGACTGAAGTGCCTAGGGGGCCCCAAACCTGAGATTTGCTGGGGGCCCCCAAAATACTAACACTGGCCCTGCCTGCGCATATATTGTGCATATATCAGCACAGTTGGCAAAGGAAAGAGTCGGTAAGCTTTGTACCGGATGCAATTAGTGCTGTACTTCTGTAATACCTATCATGAGATAGGCAAGTGTTTGATTCACAGTACTGACAAGTGTGGGTGTATCCATATATGTCATGTATGGTTGGGATTACATCCCACATGTTATCACTGTCCTGAACACTGTTGTTGACACCAGTGCAAAGTGAAGTGTAGAAAGAAAGGCATAGGCAGGTGGTTGAACCTCACACATGTAAAGTGTCTGTATGTGTGTGACATAGGTGTATATCTTTGTGAATGCCACAGTGTGTGTGTGTGTGTGTGTGTGTGTGTGTGTGTGTGTGCATATGGCTGTCCGGTCCCTGGAGTGAAGCTGTATTTTACCATAGTGAAATGTTAATGCCACCTTACCCCATCCACTTAATGTAATCTAGCATCCCTGTTGATATTATCAATCGTAGATGGGCATTCTTACTGCCTATTAACAAGTACATCCTGGGGTGTGACCTGTTGTTACATAGCCTACTGATGGACCCCCCTCCCCACATACATTCACTGCACTGCAGTATCTCTGTCGATGTCCTCAATCTTAGGCCATTCTGACTACCTGTACATGTGTGATCTCTGTGGCGCATCTTGTAATTGCGTAGTACTATAATGATGATATGCACATAGGTAGGGGTTCTCATCTGAACACTGGCAACTATGTGTGTGTTACTGTGTCTGTGAATCCCTGAATGTGTGGGTGTGTGTGTTTTCATGCTGTCATGGCAGTGAGTATTACTGCTTCCCAATGAGAAGCCACTATTTCCACTGGCCTTTACCCTTGTCATCTGGCATACCACTCTTTTACCTTCTCCCCGCTCCAAATAACTATACCTGTGATGTCACCCACTATAGATGTAATAGCTCTGAACAAAGTAGCTTACTACACAGCTATCATGCTCTTGGATCATTAGAACAGTAAACATAATTGAAACATGGGAGAATATAACTGTGATGTGGAAGCTACAAAGTGCATGCAGTTATTGTCATACTGACCTGTGGGTAGTCAACATGTACATATGGGACACTAACCGCAAACACAGACATCCCCCGGCACATGCAACTACACCTGAAAGAGGAAGGCAGAACATCAAGATCAATATGCTGTTAGTGTTGTTACACATGATACATACTGTCAAATGTACAAAATGCATTCTGAAACTGTAATACATGGTATGTCTGCTGCCTGTCAACACTACTCAACAATATTAATCTACAAGTGTCTACCTAGTATGTTCACCCTGTGCATCAGACCATATGAGCATATCCCTGCACCGATGGTATGGATGACAGGGATGTGGCACAGGCATCATCATATGCACAGGGTAATAATGTTTGCCACAGGCCTAGGCTGCGCCATTAGATGACATCATGTGTGTGTGTGTGTGTGTGTGTGTGTGTGTGTGTGTGTGTGTGTGTGTGTGTGTGTGTTACGGCCTGTGATATCATTGGGCATGTGTGGATGTTATGCTTGTGTGTGTTGAGGTGCTCTACATTTGTTTCCGGTGTGTGTGTATGCATGCACACAGGTCTGGCATATGGCTGGCCTACACAGGGGTATTACTGACAGTTGCAGACTGTACAAGGCAGGATTCACAGTTCATGGTGTCTGGCCACGGCCACGTGACCTGTGCCTGCCAGGGGTTGCATGGGCACTACCAGGCAGAGATCCAGATTGGGTACTGTCTGATGACACATGTCCACTTGAATCGTGTCCCTGTTGGGACAGTCCAGGACCACATGCACATGTCCTGGTATGGACTGCACAGCACTAGCTGCACTGCTGCTACTACCGCTACTATGGGAGTGGGCATGTGCAGTAGCATGTTCATGTAGACCTTCAACAGGTGATGTAGCTGACCTACATATGCCCAATGCCTCACTCCCACCAGATGTTCCAGCACAGACATTCCACACACGAGGATTGACATGCCACAGTCAAAGACTCCCACAGTGTCACCCAATCATCTATCCAAAACATCTGCAAGATGATGGTGAGCATTTGCAAGTGCCTGGATGTTAACAGTTAATGAATGAACAGCAGCCCTCTGAAGCCTCAGACCTTCTCTGTTGTGCTGTTCAGCATGTTCCTGTGCCTCCATTACAGCCCAAATCATGCATCTGGTGACTCCAGCTGATGTGCTTTGTCTCACGGGGGCATGTTGGCCAGTGGTCCTCCTACAAGCAGTGCTGGGCGCATGCCTGTGTGGGACATCACCAGTCAGTTGACTGGGATCAGGGTGTGCAGGCACACCTTCCATAGTCTCCACACTTCCCTGTTCCATGCTACCGTCTGCCAACTGTCCTTCCTCTATGGCCAGTGGTAATGGGGTATGTGTAGGCAGGGGAACTGTGTGTGAGGATGAGGGGGAGACAGGTGGAATGGCAACCAATGGCACAGATTCAGCCCCTGACAACACTGCTTGTGCCTCAATCATACTATCATCATCGCTGCTAGAGTCTGTGGTGACACTAACATCAGGTGGACCGCAGGAGGGCAATGCACCTACATCAACACCTGTGAGGGGAAGACAAGAACTGTACATTACAAGTAATATCAGGCACACACACTCACACAGACAGACACACACACAGACAGACATACACACAGACAGACACACACACACACTACATGCAGGTGATATGGCAGATGGCATTCAGCTTAGAAAATTATAGTTTCAGCTTAGACAATTATAGTGGTATAGTGGTAGTTATCATACATCCCTGAGTTGCACACAACAGCATGCATGTGTTATAGCAGATGGCATGCACCTTACACAATTATAGTGGTGGCTAGCATAATATCTGTATTGCACCATTTGTGTTAGTAGCCTATGGTCCATACCTGCAACACAATGAATGCACTTTTTACCATTGCACCACACTGCCATGGTGTGTTCAACATACACCACATGTTAACAGACCATCGCTGACCTTTGTATATCTGCCACTGATGCTTTGTGTTGGCCACCACCCTTATGTGTGAGGACATGAGCAGTAGGGTATGTCGACTGCATACTATGTTTGCCTGAGCCCTAGCTTGCATATCTGCCCCAAAGCAGTGCATGTCTGTTCAACATTATTCCACCTACCCCTGAGCTGAGTCTAGACATTGTGCATGTGGCTGTACACACATGTTTGACATGGCTGTCCCTACTTTGCAATGGTGCCACTGACCAGCACAGGCTGTGTGGCGTATGACCTTGCCAATCACATGTAGTATGACATGTCTTCTGCTGACGTGTTGAATGACATGCATACATGTGTAACACAATGGTGTCCTTTCCAATCTACAGTACGGTAATGGTGTCCCAATGTAGGGACGTGTTATACTAACATGGGCCTTCAGCTGATGTAATGTTGTCTGTGCACCCTACAAATATGTAGGGACATACTGCACATTGAGCTGATGTGCATAGCCATTGCAGGTCATCATGTGGCTTCACAATTGCTATACAGTGTGAGCTACTGACACAGTTCATAGCCATGACTATGTTCACATACAATACATATCTAATGTGGAATGTGACCCACGTCACTGAGATGTATACACACTAAACCCTAATGTGGAATGTGTGACACAGGTCACAGAAGGGTATACAGATGACACCCCTGCACATCTGCAACCATATTACTCATGCCTGGCAACTATGCCCGCACATGGCTAACTTAGCAGTAATCTATGTCCCACATGCCATCTGTGTACCTCACACACATGAGGAGCAGGCATGACAGTGATGTCTGACACCAGCAAGGTGAATGTACTGTATCTGTGGCCTGATGTGGTTGTATGTGTATGTTGTGCAACACATGTATGTATTTGGATACTGTATAGGTGAATGCTTTCATGTCGTGACACACTCAAGATGTTCAAGACATGCTATGTGGTGGTTTCATGTTATGCCTACATAAGCTGTGCACAGGCCTGAATGCTGTTTACTATTTCACATTTGCAATATCACCATTATACAAAGGCCATAGTTATATTGTGTTGAGCCAATGTACAACAGGGTGTACACATGTGTACATCACTTCTACTGTGTGCGTTGCTTCATATCTCTGGCCATCCTCCATGGCCATGTGTACACATGTTCTGTCCAATGGTTGTGATGACCATCTTATTTCACATGTCAGTGTTATCCCATATGACATACACCCATAGATGTCATATGCTCCACTGAGGACAGGGTTACGCAGATAAACATTGGTATGTATGGGATGCGAGACATGTTTTGCAGGATAGTTGAGCAGTGTTGCAGTCAGCCCACTACATGTCATGGACATGTCAGATAGCACATGACATTGTGTGACATTCCTAGCAAGGGTATAATCCACAAGGGTGTATCTTGTGGGCTGGTCATACACCATCTCCAACACATTTAGAGTGTGTGCACACATATGCTCTCTGTACAGTACTGTTTGTATTCCCAACATGTGTAATGCTGATATGTAGTACCTGTCCCTACAGTGAAACACACCTCCACCAATGTATTCACTGTTGTTCACACATCTGGCAATGACAGTTTGGAAGGTTTAGTGTAGGTGTTACATATAGTCTTCAATTGTTTCACATGGGTAAACACTGTGATGCATTGCAGGTCTGACCAGAGTCCATTAACAGGACCACCATACATTATGTGTACGTGTGTTATGGCAGATAGCTTGCAGTTAATGTGTTCCATGCATTATCAAGCCTGATAAATAATAACAATCTCACCTGACACAGGCTGCTGTCGCTGCAAAACACCAGAGGTACCTAAACAGGAGTGTCACAGCAGTAAGATCATTATCCACACCTGTGTGATAGCTACAGGGTGCAATGTCCATGTTAGCACATAAGCCAGTACAATACACTATACTATGGAGTATGCACATCTATGCATACATAGAGTAGCAGACTATTGTATGTGGCACATGTGCATACATGCCTTGCATATGATGTTATATTACATATTCAACAGTAACACATGTAACTATGTGAAATATAGTTGTGTTATATGTGCAGTAGTGACTTACCAGGCAACTCCAGGCTCAGAGGTTGAGAGACACCCACCTCCAGAATACCAGCTAAAGCTTGTGGATGGTGGTCTGCAGGTGTCCCCAGGTTGGCCAGTAGCTCCTTGGTACGTGTGAGTGGGGGCTGGGTGAGTGGCCCCCCACCTGTTGCACCTTGTTCCCTGGCAATTGCATTAGCATGCTGTTTCATGCATATTATGAGGTCAGTGCAGTGTTGGCGCACCTGCTGATAGGTGCGACTGTGACCACCAACATCATTTACATCCTGCAGAGTTCCTCCCACAGGGCATCCTGCTGCTGTGTATCCTGTGGCACATGGTTGAAGAGTATTGTATGGTTGTCGAGGAGGTATGGGATGAGGACCTCATCCTTCAAACGGCTGTATGCCGGCAGTCTGCTATGTGGCATACCTGGAAGACATAATGATGGAGACAGGTCACAGTAACTCGCAGAGAAGTACAGCAGTACAGCTGAACATACATGTGTATTACATTTATTAAGATTACAACTACATCTTTGCAAATCTACATGACACTAACACCACTGACATGTATAAATCATACACATTTGACACTTACTGGTGATGTGATGTTATCGCCATATATGTGTGTGTGTCATGTGATGACATTGCTCATGCACCATGTGGATGTTGTTTTGACGTGGGCATGTCTGTTTGCCTGTACTGGTGTCTTTACCTATCAGCACATGCCTGGATGTGTTCACATTAATGCAATCAACTGTAATGCTGTGTATATGTCACATATATAGTCATACATAGCCGTTAGAGACATGACCTGTGACCCTGCAGAACTACAAGCATGTATGTGTTTTGCCACATACATCTACATGGCACTGTACAGCTGTGTAGCATCCTGCCATATATTGCCTGTGTTGCACATGTGTAACACATGGGACAATAGCTAGCCTGATGGTATTTGCAGGGCTGGATATCAACTATAGCATATATGGTCATAGTGATCTAGTAGGCTATATGCCCTGGGCCATTTATGAGCCTAGGCAGACAGGTTACCTAGCTGTAGGCAACAGACAGGTAAGTTTCAGCGGCCAGTTCAAGCAGTGCCACAGAACTGATCCACAGGGTTACTGATATATTTGGCATGCGGTCATCACACCATGTCGCAGAGAGGGGCGATGTGCAGCTTCGCTGGACAGGGATGCATAGTATGGCAAGAGTATGTTAAGTGTATGGGACAGACATCTGTCAGGCATGTTGTGATCCTTGTACTAGAAAGGTGGATGTCCATGAAGTATGTGTTTATTTGGGATCAGGATGTGTTAAGTTTAGCATATCCAACATCTCTGGGTTGGACATGGTTTTATTCAGGGTAGGCTGCATGCTACATAGTGCAGCTAGGGATTGGAAAGGGCAGTGTAAGCCATCTACACATGGGCAATAACCCTTAAAGGAAATATGTGATCTATTATGGGTCACATGGGTGTTGAGTATGGCTGAGCAGTTATCTCTATATTCCTGGATGGCACCCTGTCATGATTAGGGGTGTCACATACGTATACCTGCCTTTTGTAGTGATGTAACTATCAAAGGGAAGTACTGTCCAGCTGCATCCCATACATACAGTTGCCATTATGTTGACCGCTGCCTAGGTGGTAGTTAATTGGTACAGGGTTTGTAACATAGGGGATGACAATGCAATACTTAGCTGTCAGATTGTGGCCATACATCACACACCACACATTTGACACACTAAGGCCCTTCTGTATGTTGAATGCAGTACACATTGAGTCGACTATTGCTCCTAGTTCATAGTCATTTGCAAACATCAATAGGCTGATGCCTTCTGTGTTATTCTGTGTGGTATAGATAACAAAGAGGGGGAATACGAGGAATGAACCCTGTATTACTGTGGCTGGCACTGGTGTTATTTGCGTGTATTGGTCAGACACCTTCTGTAGTGTTGGTTCTGCCAGCAGTCCAGTTGCTAACCACTCCTGTGACATAGGAATATACACCTAGTTTACTGAGTGTAGCTGGAACACAGTATGGGTAATGGTGTCCAATGACCTGGCAAGGTCATGATATACAGTGTGAATCAGCCCTACTGTCATCTACATCTGTACTGAGTACATCAAATATATTGATCACAGGTCATGGCCTTACCCTCTGGCTCAGCAGGGTAGTTGTGCACTATTTCCCATTATCAGTGGTGTCTCTCCCTTTGTGGGGTGTGATAACTGTTGCTGTGCACCATTTGGTGTGTACACAGCATAACATGGAGCCATGATTGAACATGATGTGTATGTGGATAGCTGAATGTTCTTACATTTGTGTAGGATACACCCTGGGATGTTGACAGGTCCCATGAAAGTTGTATATATGGCTTTAGAGAGTGCAGCTTGTACCTGCATAGTCGTTATTACAGGGGCCCTGTAGTGTACATGGATATATTACTAAGTGTACCCATTGGGAAGGGAGTGGGTTTAGGTATTCCAAGACCCTATCTGGATGAATGGGTGCTATTTCTGTAGGTGCAGTACTTCCCATGCCATAGTGCTGTGCAGCACGGCAGGTCTTGTTGTTGCCATTATGATTAATGACACAGCTATAGAGTGCTCTGTGTTTGGTCTCATAATATGTGGCTGATTAGTTTCACAGTAGCTTTGTGTGGTTTTATATGGTGCATCTGCATCTTACTGAGGCTGATCAGGGATCACCTACACTCATGTGTGTTCACTCTTGCAACAGCTACTACATTCTATGGTACAGTTTAAAGCATGGCACCACCAGTTTGCCTTCTTGTTTGTGTTGGGTTGAATCCTGGTTCTGTTTTCAATGGCACAATCACTGCACAGATGCGACTGCTTAAGGTTCATTTGTGTAGGATTCAGCATTTGCACATGCATTGTCCATCTGCATGGGTGCCACGACAGTCACTACTCTGCTCTTAGGAAACATAACATTGGCATTGGAGACTAACTATGTGTAGCATACTGTTAGCCCTGTTTGTGTGACTACTGTGATCCAGGTCAGTGGGGTCGATGGAATCCAACATGCATTGAGCGCACGTATTGGTACATGAGGAGTCTTCCCAGTTCATAATGGAATAGTTGAGAGTAGCCATTATTATGGTTCTGTCTCAGACCTAATCTTCCCCATTACAGCACATTATGACAGTTGGGAAATCCACGGCCTGGTGGGTGATCTGTCTCAAGGTGCAATTTGAATTCCTCTTTGGCACAAAGGTAGTTAGTTGCTCAGCATAATGCATCTGAAGTTATGCAAGTGCAACTAGCGTGGGGGTGTACTGGTGGGTGATCTGTTGCAAGGTGCAATTTGAAATCCACTTTGGCACAAATGTAGTTGCTCAGCATAATGCATCTGAAGTTTTGCAAGTGCAACTAGCGTGGGGGTGTACATATCCTTCAGGAATATGGACACACCTGTGGCCCGTGTGTTCTAATAAAGGATAATGGGCAAGAGGTGAGGTATGTGTTATAACATGGTCATGCAGGTGTGCTCTCCGGAGCATTGAAACATGTCTCAGCCACTGCACAGATATGTTCTCCATGTTAGGGATTGACATATGTGTGCCCATATAGTGTTTCTGACATGTATCATTGTGTAGCGAGACCCGCAGTTTATTGCTTGGCTGTCCCTGTAACAGCAGTGGACCTTCACTTGAACTGTGCATGATGAAGGCACTATAGGGGAAGCATGAGCCCTAAGCAGTATCCATATTCCCAGGGGTGGCAGGTGTAGGCCCTGTCTGGCAAAGCATCATGGTCTGTCAACCATGTTATCCCAGGCAGACAGATACTGGATACCCTTTGACTTGCACCACTACACTAGACAACTATGGAATACAATCCTTTTATCCTTGTACCGCAGTATCATTCTGGCCAATGGCAGAATGCTACCCAGGCTTTCGGACATACCTGCATGGGCTACAAGACCTGACAGTTCCTACAAGTGTTTCCATGCAGTCCAGGCTACTGCATCACAGGTCCTGCACAACAACATGGAATATTCCAGAGCCATGTGTATAGTTCAAAAAGTGGTCTGAGTGTATGGGTATGTGGCTAATCATGGCAGACAGGCAGCTGACAATATGTATGCCTTTGTATAGGTTGGTGTGTAACATCAGGAATATGGACACACCTGTGGCCCGTGTGTTCTAATAAAGGATAATGGGCAAGAGGTGAGGTATGTGTTATAACATGGTCATGCAGGTGTGCTCTCCGGAGCATTGAAACATGTCTCAGCCACTGCACAGATATGTTCTCCATGTTAGGGATTGACATATATGTGCCCATATAGTGTTTCTGACATGTATCATTGTGTAGCGAGACCCGC
This sequence comes from Protopterus annectens, assembly GCF_019279795.1. Taxonomy (NCBI): domain Eukaryota; kingdom Metazoa; phylum Chordata; order Ceratodontiformes; family Protopteridae; genus Protopterus; species Protopterus annectens. The sequence continues at coordinate 735,855,053 of NC_056743.1, forward strand.
AGTTTATTGCTTGGCTGTCCCTGTAACAGCAGTGGACCTTCACTTGAACTGTGCATGATGAAGGCACTATAGGGGAAGCATGAGCCCTAAGCAGTATCCATATTCCCAGGGATGACAGGTGTAGGCCCTGTCTGGCAAAGCATCATGGTCTGTCAACCATGTTATCTCAGGCAGACAGATACTGGATACCCTTTGACTTGCACCACTACACTAGACAACTATGGAATACAATCCTTTTGTCCTTGTACCGCAGTATCATTCTGGCCAATGGCAGAATGCTACCCAGGCTTTCGGACATACCTGCATGGGCTACAAGACCTGACAGTTCCTACAAGTGTTTCCATGCAGTCCAGGCTACTGCATCACAGGTCCTGCACAACAACATGGAATATTCCAGAGCCATGTGTATAGTTCAAAAAGTGGTCTGAGTGTATGGGTATGTGGCTAATCATGGCAGACAGGCAGCTGACAATATGTATGCCTTTGTATAGGTTGGTGTGTAACATAGTGCCAGAGTTTGCATTCACAAATGAGTACTGTTGGGCATGTTTCCAGTTACAAGTTCTGAGGTGTGGCATAATTATGCAAACTATGTCATACAGTTTATGTATTTCGCTGTCTGTCTCTTCCTGCTTGTAACAAGGGTCACTACACATTTGCATAATATGTACACATGCACAGCTGTTATTGCTTGCAAAAGATACTAGAGAGGACCAGCCCTGTAACAAGGGTCACTACACATTTGCACAACATGTACACATGCACAGCTGTTATTGCTTGCAAACAATACTAGAGAGGACCAGCCTGTAACAAGGGTCACTAAACATTTGCATAACATGTACACATGCACAGCTCTTATTGCTTGCAAACAATACTAGAGAGGTCCAGCCCTGTAGCATAACATGTACAGATGCACAGCTGTTATTGCTTGCAAATGATACTAGAGAGGTCCAGCCCTGTAATAAGGGTCACTACACATTTGCATAAAATGTACACATGCACAGCTCTTATTACTTGCAAATGATACCAGAGAGGTGGATATTACATGTGTTATGTGCATGGATAGTTACCTGGCTCTTCCAGTTATCTTTGCTATCACGCTGCTAAACTGTCAGATGAATACAAATTATATGTTCGCTGTTATTGAGTTTTGTAATTGCCAATATACATAACTACTGTTTGCATAACATAACAGAACTGCTATGTAGAATAGAATACAATACAGATCTGCCTAAAATACTGTACATTACACAGTTATTGGCACAATATCCCACAATGCACACTATATATGCACGGTAAGCCCACCTTTAACATGTTCATCTTACTTATACATCCATACATATGTCGACTGTTACAATATATCAACATATACTATCCCCTGTTATAGCACATACTTGTTGGACTAATCCTGACACTGACAGTGGCTATAAGCGAATTGGTGGGTTCCAAGCCCATATCATCCCTTGTGGTGTATGCGGAGTTTGCTGTGTGACCTACAGCAGTACACACACAGAATACTACAAGCATTACTACTGCTCAACAATACATTGCTACAAGATAGCTATTTCCACTATATGCATTGATTACACTGTAATTCTTAAAGTACAGGTACTACATACACAGACATACTACATGTTATACATACCTTCTTAGTAATTGGAGGTGTTATTGACTAGTATAATACTCATTTTCGGTTTGTTTTTCAGTCTTTTGTACTGTCCTACAGGTAGATACAGATGGTTTGAATGTGTGACAAGGCAGCCTTTTTTAGTTACAGAACAGTAACATGTGCTATCCCAATAACCAATTGGTGTTCCTAAGCAGCTAATTACATGCACATCAGTTGTGCTGCTACTGCCTTAGCCAATACCATGGCTACAGTGGAGTATAACTGACTACTCCACTTGGGCGTTGTTCCTTTGCCTTACTTGTGAGGAAGACAGCGTGGAAGTGTTTGGAATCTTTTGCAACAGCCGTATGGAGACGAACAGTAATATATTGTGTGTAATGCCTAGAGGATTTGCTCTAAATGTGAGTACTGCTGTTATATTTCTGAAAATTGCTACTTGTGCAGGGTTTGTCTGTACCTAATACTTCTGCATATGTTTCAGTCTGGCCAGGTTGTTTGACCAGCTCAAGGCTGCATAGCTATGCATATAATGTTAGGGGGTTTATAGTGTGCTTACCAGACATATTTAGTTTGGTGTTACTGTGCATCATACTGTGCTGACAATCAGTACTCGGTAACACTTCCTGGTGTACAAAACTTTCAACCTTCTGAAACGGGATTAGTTCATACAAACCCTGTTACATCAGCAGCTGTTCAATTGTATAACGGCAACTATTTCACATAGGGCCATGTTAGTGTGTCTGTGTCCAGGTATGTTAAAGTTTCAGCAGATGTTGTACAGTAGTTGAATAATTGGTTATGGTATGACAATATGTATTGATGTAATTATTTTGGTTGTGGGGTAGATGTTGGTGGGTGTACATAGCACATGCAGGTGTGTAGGAACCCCTTTTATACAATGTCTATATGTGTGTGGGTCTTCTTTCCCTTTGTGAACACCTATCCATTAGTGGACAAATACTATGGTAATTGCAGGCTGATTCATTAAGGCACTATTAAATGCTTCCTGTATAGCATGCAGGTACTGTTAGTCCTTGAATACTTTTGGCAATACATCAGAATGTAATAAGGTTTTGCAAAATGAAAGCTGTCTGTGTATCTCTGTCATGGATATTTGCAGTCATTGCAGTTGTGTTGGTGACTGTGTCCATAGAACATATTTGTAATAGTGTATTGGCATATACTCTTCATATGTTATGTTCATATTGTTTGGGGTGGAATGTGTGATTGCTATGGTCCATGTTATACTCAGATATGAATACTTCGGATACTGTTTACAGACATGTATGTGTGTGTGTGTGTGTGTGTGTGTGTGTGTGTGTATGTATATATATATATATATATATATATATATATATATATATATATATATATATATATATATATTTTTTTTTTTTATTGCATACGTTCATCTGTACCTCCATAGATGTGTAGATGTTTTTAACCTATCTATATATCTACATATATATGTAGACCTGTATATATTGACATGTCTCTATGTATCTCTCTCTCTCTCTATATATATATATATATATATATATATATAAATATATATATATATATATATATATATATATATATATATCTATATATATCTATATATATATAAATATATATATATATATATATATATATATAGATATATATAGATATATATAGATATATATATATATATGAGCATACACCTTTAATTGGGTACATGGCAGGTTGTCCTATTTCAACACATTCCTCCCTTTTATGTTTTAACCTGCCTGCATACACAACTGGGATAGGTACATCCCAGGTAGCTTAGTGTTAGGTTATTCTGAGGATGGAGTACATGGTTGCGGGTACTACTCCTGGAAGGTGTTATTATTTTACCTCTCAGAGTAGGCACTGGTAGGGAAAGTGTGAATAATGCACATTTACGTGGTTGTAAGCAGGTTTGCCCGTGGTCTGCAAGACGTTAAGCAAAGGTTAAACCTGTGAAGAGCTTCTCCGTTTACCCTGTTTCAGCGCCGCTTACCATCATGCAAACCCATGGAAACCCGCTCACAACTGCTTAAGTGTGCTTTAATCCACTTGCATCCAACAGCCCTCATTCTGGCCCTCAAAATAACCTAACAGCCCTTGCAGGTCTTGAACCCGGGACCATGAACACCACAGTCACTGACTTTACCTCAAAGGCATCTAAGATATGTACAAATGTCGTGGTGTTTAGAATATGCATTGTACTGCAGACATTCCTCACTACTGAAAACAAATGTGACAGTCAGTTGGTGTACATATGTCTGATACATGTTAATGTTCATTTGTTTGTGAAATTAGGTGTTGCAATGTGACATGACAGGGTGTATTATGAATGAGTAAGGTTCTTGCTTTGTGCCCTTTTTATATTGTCCCCATACTCCATGTATACCCCTCCAGTTCACTTATTGGACATCCGACCCAGGCCCTCCTTGATGCATGATGCATACACAACAACCACCCCTTCTATGGTGAATTAGGTTAATATTAATTGTTATAATACCAGACCTGCATGTGCTTTGTGTACACTCCAATTCCTTTGGAGTGCTTCTGTGTCACAAAGTGTGTTCATAGATGTTTATATATATGGCTATTAATGTAACTGTATAACATATATATATATATATATATATATATATATATATATATATATATATATATATATATATGTGCAGACATCACTGACATATATATATATATATATATATATATATATATATTGAAAAACGATGCCGACAAAATATGGTAAAGTATAGAAGTCACAATATCTAATCCAAATCAGAAGAAGTCCGTGATAAGTCCGTAATTTTATTGTTACACAAGGAATGAAATGCATAGTGCTTTGGCTAAGCACATGCATTTATATGGTCAAGAACACACTTTTATGTTCCAGACGTTACATGTCCAGAGCACTACACTAAGGGGCGGAGATCTCGTTACTCTTACTGAAGAATCCGAGATCAAGTGGATTCTTCGTTTGTCTGCACATCGGGGCAGAGGACTAAATTAATTTGTGCCTCTGAAACCCGTGTTAAGATCTAGACCACTAAGATGATTTTAATATTTATTATCTATTTATGAACTGCTTAAATTAAATTTATTGAACATAGGTAGGTAGAAGATAGCAGGTACATGTATTAGCAATTATTGTTTGTGTTCATGTTTTGGAAGTTCGTATTCAAATTTAGATTGCTGAGATAGTTTATCAACATTATTATTGTTGTATATCAATTGAGTATACATGGACGCTTTGTGTATGTATGTGTGAGATTAGTACTTATTATTATTATGTACCACACATATTCTACCTGTTTCATGGTCAGATACTTATGTTTTTACCTACCTATATGTTTTTTAACATATTGTGTCGTTTTTTAACATATTGTGTCTTTTATAATTTGATGAATTTCAACAGTTGTGACATTTTAAATTTATTGTGCATTTCATTGTTATGCATTCTATCGTGTTTTTATCACTTTTAGACTTGCATACATATTGGTCAGCATAGATCAGTTTAGACTGTGTTCTTGCGATGCCTCGCTGATGCTGCAAGTTTGTTTTTGTTTTTAGCACTTTACGTAAGTTATACATATATTATATATTATTTAGTCTGATGTTGTCTTAGTGACATTGTCAATTTGCCATTGTTACTGTATTTTGATACAATGTGGTTTTATATCTTTAAATCCGCTTGGTTTTACCAGGAAGTGATGAAACTGCATGTACTTAAACTCAACGGAACTGACATTTGATGTTACGTCTGAAGAAGCGGATTACCGCGAAAGCGCTTACGCATATTAAAGTTTTTGTGTTCTTGTTGTTATCAGAGTGAATCCTTATTACGGACTTATCACGGACTTCTTCTGATTTGGATTAGATATTGTGACTTCCATACTTTACCATCTTTTGTGGGCATCGTTTTTCAACAAATTTTGGGACTGGTTTTGTTTTTTGGTTCATATTTTCTCCACGATGGAAGGTATGGTTGAGAATTGCTTTACGGAATTGGGGGAAGAGAGGTTTGTCATTAACTCCCTGAAGAATATGTTCAATGAAACGACTAATCCACTGCTATCTATGGAAGAGCTAGCACTACCGGAGGAAGATGAGCTTAATGTGGACAATGATATTAAGGCCAGGCAGCTCAGGAGAGATGTCGAGAATGACCTGTTCAGGTTCAAACGGCTACAAGCTCAACGGTTACACTTAGAAGCTAGTCTCCTTTGTAAAGTGATCCCCAGGGGCCTACGAATATTGAATATGCCCTCATACGGGAATACTTTCCCAGATCTACTAGTTAAATGGCAGAAAATTAATCTTCAGGCAAGCATGGCACATATGCAGTTAATAATAGACTATTTCAAGCCTAAAGAGGATGACTTAAAAAATAAAATTGCCAAGCAGCAACAACAACTTATTGATATCCTGGGAGTGGAGTCTACAGAGATATATTTACATGAACTAACGGAACGCGTAACTCGGTATGGCAATACCTTGTTAGGCCAGAAGAAGAAGAAATTGCAGAGAGATAAAAAGGACTTTGAGAGTAGCAACGTTTTTATGTGGCCGAGAACTACGTTTTCCAATGAATCTCGAGTAGATAGTAGATCGAGTACCACAGCAAGAATGGGGACAGCTTTAAATGAGAACAACGGAACGACTACCGCTGTCAATAATGTTAAACATAGAGAACAACAGCCATGTGCCACTGAGAGCAATGAGAATAAACAGGGGCAAGGTGAAGAATCAATGGCGCCAGTTAGGAGGAATGATGGTAGTGTAACACCTAAGTTAATCACCTCCGTTTATTTTACTCCAGCGGAAGGACCATCTGCCCTATCGGTAAATGACCAGGACAAGACAACTCGAACGAGTACGGTTGTAAGGAGGAAAATACAGTTAGATAGACTCAATGGAGGAGAGCAACAGGATTTTCCAGATGTCCCTTTACCAATTCGTGTGGGAAGGAAATGTTCAACGGAACACGAACCAGTAAGGACTGTGAAACGGAGGGATACGTTTATGGACCATCAAGGTCAGACACAGAAGGCGAAATGGGGACAGAGTCGCTAGTCTGGAATATATCGAAGCATGTTTTAACTGAAGCGGAGCACTTGGTCCTTAATAAAGGTTTAACCTTTATTCCCTGCGCAGATGCTGATGTAAGTGACATTCTAATATCTATCAGGTTATTTGTAAGAAATGTCAACCTGAAATTGATATATAAGAACATTGATATGGCTAGTGACTGTGGTCCCAGGAGAAAGAGTTTAATTAATCCACATCTTCCACCCAATCTGGATTTGTTTATCAAAAGTGTAGAAAATGACTTGTATCAAGTAAATAGATCTAATTTCTTCAGTCTCTGTGACAATTTAAGTAGAATAGAAACCGAAGCATTGTCCAGCTTGAAGAGGAATTGCAGCATAATCATACGTCCAGCTGATAAGGGTGGACTTATTGTTGTTTTGGATAGGAGCTTTTATATAGAGTCTATGCTTAACATGTTATCTAGCAACGCCTATCAAGTTGTCAATTCGGATGATGTTGAGAAATCATGCCAATCAGTGTTTAATACTCTCACTGAATGCAAATCATTAGGTCTTCTGACAAATGCATTGTATGATTATTTCTTGGTAGAGTGCCCAAAAGTACCTTGCATCAATGGACTTCCCAAGATACACAAACACAATACCATACCACCATTTAGACCCATTGTGGCAGGTGAGGGGTGGCTCACTGAGCCCATCTCCATCTATTTAGACCAGAAACTGAAGTTAGTACTGTCACATTTTTCCTATGTGTTAAAAGACACAGGACAGTTTCTTGGTGATTTGTATGAACATGCTATACACAATGACAACATTGAAGGAGTACGTTTGGTTACAATGGATGTCACATCCCTTTTTACTTGTATTCCCAATGACAGTGGGATAGGTATGGTCAGGAAATTGATTTGTGAATTTACATCTGCAACTGAAGCTGATTTGATTTGTCTACTGTTAGAGATAGTTCTGGAGAACAACATTTTTGTTTTCCTAGACAAGTTTTACAAACAGACCACAGGAGTGGCGATGGGCACCAGCTGTGCCAATTCGTACGCAAATTTGGTAATGGTGGCCTGGGAGAGAGAGGCCATGTTAACTTGTCCACACGTCGTATTCTACCGATGATTTGTGGATTACCTCTTTCTCCTTTGGACTGGCACTGGTGACTCACTTACCTTATTTTTGAACAATCTTAATAACATGGATGGCTTTTTACGTTTTACAATGGAACACTCAGTTGATTCCATCAACTATTTAGATGTCACTGTGTACAGAGAAGATCACACTTTTAAAACCATGGTATACAGGAAACCTTGTTACAGGGCCTCCTTTCTCTCTACAAGTAGTATGCATCATCCCAGGACTTTTGGCAACATAGTGAGAGGTCAAGCCCTAAGAGTTTCTCGTCTTTGTTCAGATGAGAGAATGTTTGAGTCACAGTTGGAACATTTAAAGGATAACTTCTGTAATAGAGGCTATTCTCGGACAAGCATAGAAGCAATATGCACAGATGTAGTTAGGAACAGGAACTCCAAAGGTTATCCCTATTTTTCTAATCAGAGAGTATCATCTTCCAAAGCCGCTTTATGTGACTCCAGGCTCCCTCTGGTTCTTCCATATGGCAGGAATATCTCGGTTGTACAGAAGGCCATTATGGATAATTGGAATATCATGACAGCTGATGTTGATACAAGAAATGTGGTTGGTAATTGCCCCAGATACACATATACCAACCTTATGAGTCTGAAACAACAGTTATGCTTTCCAAAATTGAATTCTATGTGCAATATATCCCCATTAGATTTTGGAACCAAGAAATGTGGCTCATGTGTTCAATGTGTTCACATTGACACATCGAGATTTTTTAGAAACCCTAACGATGGAAAACTATGGGAACTCAGATGTCAATCCTGCTGCAACACCAGAAACTTGGTATATGCAGCATATTGTAAGGTTTGTTTTGTTTTTTACGTTGGTAAGACCAATAGGTCCTTACGTGAGAGGATTAGGGACCACTTTTATTGTTACACAAGGAATGAAATGCATAGTGCTTTGGCTAAGCACATGCATTTATATGGTCAAGAACACACTTTTATGTTCCAGACGTTACATGTCCAGAGCACTACACTAAGGGGTGGAGATCTTGTTACTCTTACTGAAGAATCCGAGATCAAGTGGATTCTTCGTTTGTCTGCACATCGGGGCAGAGGACTAAATGAATTTGTGCCTCTGAAACCCGTGTTAAGATCTAGACCACTAAGATGATTTTAATATTTATTATCTATTTATGAACTGCTTAAATTAAATTTATTGAACATAGGTAGGTAGAAGATAGCAGGTACATGTATTAGCAATTATTGTTTGTGTTCATGTTTTGGAAGTTCGTATTCAAATTTAGATTGCTGAGATAGTTTATCAACATTATTATTGTTGTATATCAATTGAGTATACATGGACGCTCTGTGTATGTATGTGTGAGATTAGTACTTATTATTATTATGTACCACACATATTCTACCTGTTTCATGGTCAGATACTTATGTTTTTACCTACCTATATGTTTTTTAACATATTGTGTCGTTTTTTAACATATTGTGTCTTTTATAATTTGATGAATTTCAACAGTTGTGACATTTTAAATTTATTGTGCATTTCATTGTTATGTATTCTATCGTGTTTTTATCACTTTTAGACTTGCATACATATTGGTCAGCATAGATCAGTTTAGACTGTGTTCTTGCAATGCCTCGCTGATGCTGCAAGTTTGTTTTTGTTTTTAGCGCTTTACGTAAGTTATACATATATTATATATTATTTAGTCTGATGTTGTCTTAGTGACATTGTCAATTTGCCATTGTTATTGTATTTTGATACAATGTGGTTTTATATCTTTAAATCCGCTTGGTTTTACCAGGAAGTGATGAAACTGCATGTACTTAAACTCAACGGAACTGACATTTGATGTTACGTCTGAAGAAGCGGATTACCGCGAAAGCGCTTACGTATATTAAAGTTTTTGTGTTCTTGTTGTTACCAGAGTGAATCCTTATTACGGACTTCTTCTGATTTGGATTAGATATTGTGACTTCCATACTTTACCATCTTTTGTGGGCATCGTTTTTCAACAAATTTTGGGACTGGTTTTGTTTTTTGGTTCATATATATATATATATATATATATATATATATATATATATATATATATATATATATATATATATAGTGTTAATTTGTAACAGTAATACATGTGTAGACTGGAATGTGTTGGTTCACAAACTACAGTACATTACAATGTACTGTACATTTGTACACAAAGTGACTGTCCCATTTGTGATCATTACAGTGAAATGCATATGGTATAAGGTGTAGTCTCAAGACCATGAAACATGTATACACCTTGGATGGCTTAGTGGTAAGTCCCATGACTATAGTGTGCATGGTCCAGGGTTCAACACCTGCAATGTTTTACAAATGTTTTTTACTCCAGAATAAGGCTCATTTAAGCAGTTGTAAACATTTTTAAAAGTGTTTGTGTGACATTATAGCAGCGGTTAAACACAGTTAAACAAACTTTGTAACGTATAACCTGTGCGCAAGCACGACTACATCTGCTAACTACTCAGGATATATGCATGTCAGTGAAGTAACATCTCACTAAGTGCTGACATAACATTACATTCTCTGTTGACTGTACTCTCCAGTACACATGGGTTTATATGGGTGTTTCGATTTTTTATTATACAGATGATTGCTACCTATATATGCAAGCTGTGGTTAAGGTATACTTTTGAACATGATAAACATCCCTGCCTTTATCGGGATTGGAACCTCGAATGCACAGATACTATGTGGATGCTGTAACCATTACACTGTTGACATTAACGTTGCTTCTGCCTATTTCCTATTAAGATGATTTCTATGCGTAAGCTAGGCTAAGCAAAGGGCAGAGGCCCCCAAACACACTGAGCTTCACATACTCTTGAAATAACAACATATAACAAATGTACTGTGAGACAATACATTACATTCCTAACTACAATAGGCATAGCCTTCAATGACACACTTCAAGGGAAACCTTGTTGTGTGAATGGGTAACAGAATATACACCCCTGGGATCATGTGTCCCAGAACCATACAGCCAGGGGGTGGGGGAGCCTGTCCAGTTTGATAGCTGCGAGACCTGTTAGTGGAATTAACATGCCCTCTTTAGATCACTAAGTGCCCCTATCACCCTCCACAACCCCAGTCTTGAACAGCTTCCAGCAACTCTGCCTGGAATTGCTTCATTGGCTATGCTTGACAGAGGCTCAGTTACTTCATCAATGGTGCAGGGAAAGCCAACACACTGTAGCTATACTTCTAATTGCCCTTGGGCAGATAGGTAGTTGGCTATCTGTGAACCTCTAACGTGCAGGCCATCACATGCATAATATATGAATAAACAGACCTTCAGATCACAATATACAGTGAGACGTCACCATGTAGTCAGGAAACAGTTAAGTACAGCAAGAACATACAGAACACTGATCCAAAAGCCTATCTTGGAAGCTAGAAGACTTGTATAATATTAAGGCTTTCTATTGCTTACCAGTAGGTTACCTACAGGAGAGATGAAAAACAAGCACAGATGGGGAACATGCATGCAAAGATACCATACCGGCCTGTATGTCAGCCTTAGACTTTGGAATACTGGCCAAGGCTATTGGCACCCCCATGGTGCTTTATTTAGGAGAGTCTCGAAGGTGAATACCAGCTCTGTAAACAGCACAATCACAGATTCAATGAGGGTTATGCTACTCAACACCAGGGGTTGTGATCACAACATGCATGCACTCACAGCGCTCCTCAGGATGGACAACATCAACATCTGTGCAGTAACTGAGATCTGTCTTAAGGCTGCTGAGAGCACACCAGCACTACCAGACTACAACCCATACCACACATTTCAGCCACAGAACTTGGACTGACAGACATGTAGGAGCTGTATCCATATTCATCAGGAATACCTACACTTCCAGGTTAGTGTGGCAGCATGGTACCTCTGAGATCATCCATGTGCAGCTAACATCAGCCACAACTGCAATATAAACTGTGGCCTGCTACAGATCACCCCCCCATTACTCAGGACCACCACTCCACCTACCTGGACACAGTGGAGAACATGACAGTCCTAATACACACCCTGGCATTGGTCAATGTCAACTACCATACCATTAACTGGGAAACTTAATCAGGTACTCACTTTCAGGCCCAGCGCTTCCTGGAATTTATCACCTCATATGCCCTGTATCATGTGGTAACCTCCCTAACGTGGGTTGGAAACTACTAGAAGTGGTCATCACCAACATGGGCAACAGGTGCACTACAGCGTAGGTTAACTGGTCACTGGTTAGATCTGACCATGAGCTATTCACTGTTTCCACACCCAAGCATCTCCCCCACCCACGGATACCACAGTGTATACCTGTCCTACAGCTAAATTTACACTACTAGTGACAGGGATGGGGAGGTTTCACAGCCCCCACACTAAGGGGAAACACTGCTCAAGATACAGACATTTACAAATGCAGTCTATAAGCACCTACACGGATGTATGGATCGTGCCATCACTGGTAACCAAGACTCACTCCTCCTAGACAAGGACACCGGTCTGGTGGACCTCTGCAATAAACAGGCTATACTACAGAAGTAGGATAGTGTTCCAGACAAACAGCCAATCCCATGAAGGGCAGACATCTGTGACCACTATTAGTATGATACATAGGTCCCTCATGGCATCATCCAAGGCTGACATCAACAGGAGAATACGCAAGGATTCGAAAGATGACCACAATGCCTTCATTGGCTATGTCAAGGATCTACATGGTGACACACAGATTTGCACTGTGCCGGTGAAATATAGCACAAAATATGCTGACCCTACTGATATCGTCAACATCCTTGCAGATACATTCAGTGCATACTTCACCTGCTAATGAGCCCACAACACTACCCAAAATGTATAGTATCCCACACATCAGAGACCCACAGGTGGAAATGGCCCTCTCTAACAGCAGAAAACAGCATCAATGGAGGCAGATGTTGTCCCAGGCTGCATCTTGCAAAACTGTACATGACAACCTGCCCCCCACCTAATTAAGCTTTCCTGCCTCAGCCTCTCCACAGGATACATGCCCATACAATGGCGTGTGGCAATGGTTATTCCACTCCATCAAGGTGGAATCACAACTGACCATGGTAACTACCACCCCATAAGCCTGACTAGCCTGGTCTGCAATGGTATGGTTCGCATCCTCATGGCACTCATTAACAAAGACATTGGTAACCTTCGAACATGTGGCCCAACCCAGGTCAGCTTGGTTGAGCGCAGTTCATGCCTACTGAACCTGTTTGACATCTTACATACAGTCACCAAGACGTTAGATGATGGAGGAGGTGGTTCACACATACTACCTGGACCTTGCCAAGGCTTTTGACACCATGCCCCACTCAGGTATTATTGATAAACACACCAGCCTGTACATACACCCATACATCACAGGTTGGGTTGACAATGGGCTTACACACAGAACCCACATGGTATGACTAGCAGTCTCCAGGTCCAACTCTTGACCAGTCACGACTGGTGTCCCACAGGACTCAGTCTTGGGAGCTCTACTGTTTGGCATATACATCTCAGAGGTGCAGGCAAACACAGGTGAACTATGGCAGATGATGTTTGGCAATGACTGCAAACTGGGAACCATGATTGATAGTCCAACTGACACCGACATCTCTCAAGGGGCCTCACAGAGAATGTTACAGGGTGTCAACGTCATGGCCTCCAGCCGAGTGCCACTAACTGCATGGTCATTCCATTGTGGAACTGGCACCCACATATTAACACATAAGTGGCAGCCACTTTAATACGGATGAGGTAATGGGGTATCTGGAAACTAAGATAGATAGTGATCTCCCCTTTGACAATCACATCTCCACCGTAGTTAGGACATCCTTCTATGTAGACCATCTGATTACTAAAGGATTCCCATCTAGACATACTGGGGTTATAGTGCCCCTTTTCTCATCACTCATCAGTCCCATCATAGGTTTATAATAACCCATGTGGGATGTACCTCAGAAGACTCTTCCAACAGCTGAGAGGTCCACAAATGTACCCCGCCAAGGGGAATACTGGGCTCCAACATATGGCCTATGCAGCCAGACTGAATAAACTTTACTCAGTGACATCTCGTTTACCCAGATATTATCTCCGCTGGCCAACACAGCCATGTCGAACTCAGGCTTGAAGGTTATGCTCCACTTATGGGAATCCATGTCACAGTTAGCCACACACTGTAGTGAGCTGAACCTTGCCACAACAATAACTGGAAGATGCTGGAGGGACAGCTTCCTGTCACAGACACTCCCCATACATTGGAACAACATCCCTAACTACATTATACAGAGCCCCTCACTAACACTCTGCAAGAGAAACCTTGAAGAGGGGATGGGGAACAGTAGATGCACCCCAGGGATCCCGCCATTGGCTCTGCTCCACAGAGGGACAGTAAATGAATCAATAGGGTGGCAAAAGCTGACACATTTTGGCTGGGATTATGAATGGCCTCTGGCAGTTGGCCAAGTACCTACTGATAGCTTAATTTACTGTTCAGGTGTTGACGTACCTTGTGCCAATGGCAGTTGTGTGTGCAATAGTTGAGGGCTGCCTATGTTGGATGCACACAGTAGACTGCCTATACATGGAAATTTACAGGTAGTCTTGTGTGTGTGACATCCATTTTTACTGTGTGTGCAGGTGGAGAAAGGTGTCAGTCCCTAGGTGCCTACACTGTCAGTGTGTGTGCTATAGTTCCCTCTTTGCCAAGGCATGGGCATACTGGGCACGCCTCTGTCTGCCTACTGGGGCTGGCTCAGGGTGTTCATGGTCTGAGTATCTCTCTGCCTGTGGGGCCCTTGGCAATGGGTGGTGGGCTGTGAGGGCCTTCGCCATTCTGGCCCTACTGAAGCTGTTTCCACAGGACCATATTGTGTAGCATGGCACACACTATGAAGATGTGGGCACATGTGCCTGGAGAGTACTGCAAGGCTCCACCAGATATGTCCAAGCGGAACTGTGATTTCAGCATCCCAAACACACACTCTATGATGATTCTGGTTTGTGAGTGTGCCTCATTATGGTGTTCCTGCATGGGTGTGTGTGCATTTCTGATGCGAGTTAACATCCATGGTTCCAGTGCATAGCCAGCATCCCCCACCAGGTGGCCATTTGGGATGTCCCCCCTGACAAATAATCGATACAGCTGTGAGGCATGCCAGATGTGGGAGTCGTGATAGCTTCCAGGGTTGCCAGCACACACATCCATGATAATGCCCTAGGCATTGCACATGACCTGGCAGTAGATGGAGGGGCATCCCTTGCAGTTTATGTAGCACCTACCCTGCTCACCGGGTGGTGACTTGATGTGTATGTGTGTGCAGTCTATTGCACCCAGTATCTCCGGGTATTCTGCCACACGGTGGAAGAGACGCATATTGCTGGCCAACTCCTCCTGCATTCGGGGGAAGTATATGTGCTCATTGGCATGTAGTAATATGGCATCCAGGAAGTGGTGTAGTACCATGGATGCTGATGCCTGTGAGATCCCCATGATATCCCCAGTTCATCTTTGAAAGGTACCTGTAGCTAGTATTCTCAGGCTTACACATACCTTTGTATCCACTGGGATGGGTTACCCTCTGTTTGTTCTGGCTCTGAGGTGTGGCCGGCACAACTTCATAAGTTGCTGTAGGATGTCCCTGTCCACCCTGTAATGCTCTACTATCTCCAGATCATGTAGCCCCTGGTAGGTTACCCCGGGTCTCAACACTCTCCTCCTCCTCTGGTACCTGAGGTGGTCATGTGCACTATCCTCCACACCACCTTCAGTCTCCAGCACATGCTGGTGAATCAAAGCTATGGCAGCCCCTAACATGTACATAAAAGTTCCCAGTTTGTATACACCACTGTTGCAGAGTGTATGGGAATACACAAATGTGTATGAGGTGCTTTAACATTTTATAGTATTGTGCTATGGATTCTGCTGATGTCATTGGGTGTGTATGAGCTATTCCAGCTGCAGCGTGTTTTAATTATGGATTTTTCAATGAGTACTGCAAGTGTGGGGCTTTTACTGTGGAGAATGACTTGCCTGCCTTGATTAATCTGTTGCCCTTTAATTCACTTTTAGACCTGCATCCCCTTCCATTATAAGGCATGCATCTCTACCTGCCGTCTTTCTTGTTTTGTACTTTCCCTACCCAGTCATGGCAAAATGTGCCTTGTAGCTGATATACTGCAAATCGGCTTTGTTCTGCCTTGACACTTTACTGTTTTCTTTGCAGTACAGCCCCTCCCCTTTCCTGTTCTGCAGGTAGCTGCTTGCAGCCTTGTTAGCTGTTGTCAATGGCCCACTGTAGGATCTTGGGTGTTAATAAGTTATTTGTACTCCAATTTCACTGCTGCAGCATTTCCTTATTTTTTTCCTATATCCTTCCTGTTTCAGCTGCAGTGTGTGCTGCGCATACCTGTTTACTGGGTTTATGCACGTTTTCATCTCTGTTCACATGCATACTCAGTTACCTTGTGTACTCTCAGCTAAGCCTTGCTATGGCCAATTCGACACACCCCTATCCTGCAGCTTTGCCTAGCTAGGGGCAAACCGATTTAACAATACTCCAATGTGCTTACAGCAATGGTGACACACCCCTCTCTTGATGTCATCTTTATCTCAAGGGCACACCTCGGCGTTATAACGCTACGCAGTGAGGTGCATCCTTACACCAGTGGGGAATCTGCAATTCACTATTACTCCTCTCATTTACATGGCATTGCCTACTAATTCCTAGCTACTGTGCATAACACTGTCACTGCCCCTTAGCAACCCTTGCGCCATAAATATGGTGTAGCATGCCTGCCATTGACTATCATGGGGAAATCGTGATATGTGTTTCATTGCGGTTTTATTCTATATTTTTATATATTCCTTGTGATCCCCTTTGCACACCGCTGCCCTGCTCTTCCATGTCGCGATAGTGCGACTATATATATTAAATGTTAATTTTATATTTTGTACATTTTTTTTATTCCAATGGCTATATATTTAGCCATTGGCATATATTAACAATATAATAAATGTGTTTGGTCGGCTGTCATGGCTCCGATTTTATGTTTGCAAAAATGTAAACCATTTTCTATGGTTTACATTTCTGCATGCTTACACTATGCCTGCACCACTTCCAGAATCGCTACATACCGTCATTTACATGCTACATTGCTGCACATGGGGTAATTAGCATACAAGGCTCGGGATATGTGCGGGCGTAGCATACTCAGGTAATGCATGTGAAAACAGCTCATACCTGAATCGCTTGGTGGCCATATTTGGTGTTAGAACGCCGACACTACACCTGCACCTGGCACAAGCTTCATGAATCCCGGGGTATTTTTTATAATCATGCATTTAAAATATATAATCCTTATATTTATGGGAATTTATTGGAATGCAGTGGGATTACATTTAGAAAAGTGAATGGTACAACAAAGCAATGCTAACTCCTTGGAGCCTGGTACAATTTGAAATTGTTGTGTAGGTACCACTTCCACAGCACGTATGCATATGCACATTTATACAGTGGACACACTTTGTGCCCCTATTTCAGTCCATGCTGTGATACAGTACAACAATTCCTGCAGTACACTCCATTCCCACCATATGTGGTGGTGATATAGTAGCATGCCAGTGGCAAGTCATACTCTTTTCTTGTTCTCATTGTGATATCCTGCAATACACACACACACACACACACACACACACACACACACACACACACACACGATGCATGGCTATGGTAATACCATAATATTGTTCTCTCTCTCACCTGTTGTAGTGCTACAGTACCACAGCTCCTGCAGGCATTCTCCACAACCTACATATGTTTATAACAACAGAAAATCAGTTTCAGCTCATGCTCATGCCACCCAGCATCTATTGTGGTAAATACCACAGCTCTTACAGATATACCGCCCCATTAACACATTGCTGCCATAACAATATAATTTCTGTATCCTGTTATGCTCCTTTCCAGCCTCTATTGTAATAATGTATCACAGCTCTTGCAGATGTTCCCCACAATATGCACATGGGTGTGATATGGTATACCAACATATCCCCCCTTATCCGCTGTGATACAGTACAATAGCTTCTCTTGATATTCTGTAACATGTAGTTATGATAACAATAGCATATCACCTACAGGTCATGCCCCCGACTCCCACTGTGATACAATAACATAGCTCCTGCAGTATATTCCTGCCTAGTGCATACATTTTTGCCTCCCACAACAGCTTTTCTAATATGTTAGGATAGCTCCAACCTCCTGCATTGTAATCCTACCCCAATGAAGTTGATGGTGTTGTAGTCGCATATGTTTCATTGCTTAACAGTTCTACTGATGTTAGAGAAGCATATTTCCAGCAGTACATTTATGGCTCACTCCATAGCTATTGCAGGAATATGCAGCCCTCAGAAACATCTTGTTATGGTACTTAGCAAATCAATTTTACATTAACTTGTTGTATGCAGCAGTAACACCGTTTTACTCAGAGTATGGACAATGTATATGTGTCTCCATTATACTGTGTTATACATGTGACACTGGCCGACAACAATTGCAGTGGTCAGCCATGTAATGTGTATTGTACCTAAACATATCTAAACAGTGCATTACTTGACAAGACGAAGATACTCACTAACATAACAGTTACCTAGTCTTTAAACTGCATACTATGTATAGCTGATACAGGTATATGTTGAGCACTAAAAAGCTGCCTTAAAAATGTTCTGCTGCATTGAATGTCTGGTCTTGATAATTAATTTTCGGCATTAACATGCTATATGTGCTTACATGGCTTAATCAACCACACATCTATTTAGGACCTGCCTATTTATCTCATGCCTTGTTTATAAATACAGATCCATCAACTTTCTGTCACAAAATGTATCTGTTTTCCATTTAGTCATCCATTAGCTCTTTTATCTATTCAAGATCACAGTGGAACCTGAGCCTAATCTGACAAGTGACAACTGTAAGGTGCAAGGCAGAGAATCACTCTGGGACTAGCTGCTATTCCATTGCAGGATGTACAAACAAACAGACAGACTGACATACAGACACACACAGACACACACATACACATGTGAGGAAAGGGCCCAGTGTTCTAGGGCAAAGACTCAGGTTGCATTTTGTGAATTAATTATTGAGTTAGACTGACTTTCTTTCTTTCTTTCTTTCTTTCTTTCTTTCTTTCTTTCTTTCTTTCTTTCTTTCTTTCTCTTTAATCTGGTGCCAGCTAGCACACTTTCTTCATTATTGGTTGGAGTGAATGCCACAATCCCTCAGATATATGGTTGGCACTGATGAGATTCAAACCTTATCTATGTCACCAGTCATCACAGGGACAATCAGGCACCCTCACTAACAAAACTAACACCATACACCATACAATGACAGAAAGCTATCCTTGTCAAACCACATATCAATTTAAATAGGTCAATTATGGCAAAATTATTATCAATCACACTGATATGCTAAAATGATAATTTATACAAATGTTCAGTATGGTCTATAACACTGAGCATATTAATGCAGTTTTTAAACCATTAATGCAATGCACATGCACATGCATGCGCGCGCGAGCACACACACACACACACACACACACACACACACACACACACCTTTTGTATCACAGCAGCTGAAAATATGACCAGCCTTATGTCTTCCTTTTTTACTATCCACCTACAAACACTGGGTATTACATCTTTGCTGTTACTCTTTCCCGACTTCTCCCACTCCCATCATTCCTAATGTACATAGTGCATATATCATATTCAGCAGAGTCTCTTTCCCGACTTCTCCCACTCCCATCATTCCTAATGTACATAGTGCATATATCATATTCAGCAGAGTCTCTTTCCCGACTTCTCCCACTCCCATCATTCCTAATGTACATAGTGCATATATCATATTCAGCATTGTCTCTTTCCCGACTTCTCCCACTCCCATCATTCCTAATGTACATAGTGCATATATCATATTCAGCAGAGTCTCTTTCCCGACTTCTCCCACTCCCATCATTCCTAATGTACATAGTGCATATATCATATTCAGCATTGTCTCTTTCCCGACTTCTCCCACTCCCATCATTCCTAATGTACATAGTGCATATATCATATTCAGCAGAGTCTCTTTCCCGACTTCTCCCACTCCCATCATTCCTAATGTACATAGTGCATATATCATATTCAGCAGAGTCTCTTTCCCGACTTCTCCCACTCCCATCATTCCTAATGTACATAGTGCATATATCATATTCAGCAGAGTCTCTTTCCCGACTTCTCCCACTCCCATCATTCCTAATGTACATAGTGCATATATCATATTCAGCAGAGTCTCTTTCCCGACTTCTCCCACTCCCATCATTCCTAATGTACATAGTGCATATATCATATTCAGCAGAGTCTCTTTCCGACTTCTCCCACTCCCATCATTCCTAATGTACATAGTGCATATATCAT
This sequence comes from Protopterus annectens, assembly GCF_019279795.1. Classification (NCBI taxonomy): domain Eukaryota; kingdom Metazoa; phylum Chordata; order Ceratodontiformes; family Protopteridae; genus Protopterus; species Protopterus annectens. Next base: position 735,875,356 of record NC_056743.1, read on the forward strand.
ATTCAGCAGAGTCTCTTTCCCGACTTCTCCCACTCCCATCCTTCCTAATGTACATAGTGCATATATCATATTCAGCAGAGTCTCTTTCCCGACTTCTCCCACTCCCATCCTTCCTAATGTACATAGTGCATATATCATATTCAGCAGAGTCTCTTTCCCGACTTCTCCCACTCCCATCATTCCTAATGTACATAGTGCATATATCATATTCAGCAGAGTCTCTTTCCCGACTTCTCCCACTCCCATCATCCCTAATGTACATAGTGCATATATCATATTCAGCAGAGTCTTTTTCCCGACTTCTCCCACTCCCATCATTCCTAATGTACATAGTGCATATATCATATTCAGCAGAGTCTCTTTCCCGACTTCTCCCACTCCCATCCTTCCTAATGTACATAGTGCATATATCATATTCAGCAGAGTCTCTTTCCCGACTTCTCCCACTCTTATCATTTCTCATGTACATAGTGCATATATCATATTCAGCAGAGTCTCTTTCCCGACTTCTCCCACTCCCATCATTCCTAATGTACATATATCATATTCAGCAGAGTCTCTTTCCCGACTTCTCCCACTCCCATCATTCCTCATGTACATAGTGCATATATCATATTCAGCAGAGTCTCTTTCCCGACTTCTCCCACTCCCATCATTCCTAACGTACATAGTGCATATATCATATTCAGCAGAGTCTCTTTCCCGACTTCTCCCACTCCCATCATTCCTAATGTACATAGTGCATATATCATGTTCAGCAGAGTCTCTTTCCCGACTTCTCCCACTCCCATCATTCCGAATGTACATAGTGCATATATCATATTCAGCAGAGTCTCTTTCCCGACTTCTCCCACTCCCATCATTCCTCATGTACATAGTGCATATATCATATTCAGCATTGTCTCTTTCCTGACTTCTCCCACTCCCATCATTCCTAATGTACATAGTGCATATATCATATTCAGCAGAGTCTCTTTCCCGACTTCCCCCACTCCCATCATTCCTAATGTACATAGTGCATATATCATATTCAGCAGAGTGTTACTGTAATACTTAAGCTTATGTGACTAAAGTTGTTAGAGACGCCATTAAGAAGTTTTCTTTGAAAAGAAATTTCTCATATATACAAATGTAAATGAGAGAACACCTAAACATACTGATCTTTGCAAGCAAGATTTCATCTTTGTTATATCTGTATTTTATTATAATTTGTTATATTTTTATGTCTACATTGCTTTTCCCCAGGGTGAACCTGGACATTTTCCCTTTGAATCAGTGTTAAACCCTGGTTAAGAAATGAAAATAAAACAAATAAGACTTTTGTCACCTCTGTCATCACTTAAATAAATGTCACATATTTACCCTGACACTCTTATAAATATACATTAGTATATTGAACATTAGTAAATTATCTGTGAGTCATAGGGGCAAATGTGTTCTACATGCAAGTGTCATTCTGTGCTCAGCACATGGTGGGGTGTTGGAGTTTAATACATGTCACAGCAGTTTATTCACAATATACTTCCATAATTATTTCAACAAAGGCTGGATTAAATATATATGCGTGCTTAAATGATTATTTCAGCAAAGGCAGGTTTAAATATATAAGTTGCAAGATAATTTGTTACTCTGTATACTGGATAAAACAAGGGCAATATAACAATGATTAATGAATCATTACAGACATATTTCACTATTTGCTTGTACTGACACATTGTTATCTGGATAGATATTAATGTCATAAGTTGTGTTAATGTAAGCTTAAATATGCAAACACAGTAGTATACCATAAAATTAGCTTCACATATATGGAAGCACGTATGTTGGGAGGGTGGCCTAATGGTTGAGGTGTTTGCCTTACAAACACAAGGTACAGGGTTTGAATCTCACAGGGGATAATTGGCTAGGCTTAAAATGGCTCGCAAGGGCAGTTAGCCTAGTACTAACCAATGAATATATATATATATATATATATATATATATATATATATATATATATATATATATATATATATATATACATATGTGTGTGTGTTTGCAGACAAACCACTTAATTTTATTTTTCATTTGTTAATCAGGTCGGGAAACTGCTCCTTAGATCCTTTTCAGGTATAACCTGAAAGTTGGCAAAAGACAAACAAAATGTAATATATTTTTGTATTGCAAACAAGCAGAAGCATTATAAGATAAAAAGCGTGAGTTAATGTTACCATACACACATACAGTACATTAGCGTCATTGATACAGTAATAATCCAATAACAACTTATCTTATTTAAATGTATTTGATGCCATAAAGATGTCCGTGTAATAAGTTATAGTAGGGGGTTAATTAAACTACAACATATTCGAGGAATATCAAGTGACGACCAAAATACATTAAGGTTTATGTACATTTGGCTAGCAGTTTTCATAATATTAGATAAATTAATATCTTGCTTATAGGTGAAAAGCAAATGCACAGAAAAATAAACATTTCTATATATTCACTAAGTTAAATGCTATAGTCCAAAAATATGCCAGTTTAGGATCAGACCAGGGGTCTGCTGTACCAGTGGACAGTTCTATACCACCTGCATCCATTAGTGAGAGCAAATTATAATATTTACTGACAAATATAGTTCATTCTGAGGTATTAATCAGATGCTGTGATTTCTAGTAGGAATGTGAAGTCTAGTTATAACAGATACTTGGGCTAGCCATATTTTGGAGGGGTTTATTCAGTCTTGAGTCTTTTAAATATGTGGCCAATATCCATGTTTTGACTTGCAAGGGTAATTGAAGGCCTAGCACATTTTGTGGCCACTAGGAGAGTGCTTTTCAAAGTGGCTTTACGCACCCACATGACTAAAACATGTGGTCATCCCCTGCTTTTTGTTCATTACAGGCCAGACAGGTGGTGTTGGTAGTTAGGCCTTTGCTTGCCATCTTTTTTGGAATCCAGTAGCTCCCATATTACAGCCTAAACTGGTGGTTCAGTAGATGTGGGAAGGGTAATAATATCTATAGTAGTCGAAATTGTAGGGGATACATTTTTTATGCGTCCCCTTCTCCGAATCAATTTGTGTGAAAGTTAAATAGGTTTGCCTCTTTCCTTTTACACTGCTGTAAGAGTAGTCAGTACAGGTGTGATGTTCCTAGCAGCTAGTTTGGGCTTCTTAGGCATTGACTGGAATCACACATAAAGATTTCCGAACCGAGCTTCTGTTTTCATTTATCCTCTTGGATATGGAAGGAAAGCATGGCAAAGTTGCAAATACTGCCAGAAGTCATTGTAGGAGGAATCTCAAATTCTTCTTGTATTTGGCCAATGTCCATCATTTGTAAATAGCTTGAGAGTTACAGGAATGTAGCCAAAGAAGAGCTCTGTAAAAAGTACTTCCCAAAAATTTGGCTTCTGTTTTATATTATAATGGTGGGTTTTGCTTGGTATTCACACAAGGGTGACAGGCAGCCAATTAACCTATTTTTGGTGTATCTGCTATTCCACCTTCTCCGTAATTCCTAGGTAAGAAAGTATCTGAGATTGGGAGAAGAGATCTCTTGTCTTTCTGAACAAATTACAACAACAGTTTCTTGATTTTAACTAATGTGAGGACAGGGGGTAGGAAGATGTCTGAGTATGCATAATAGCTTAGGGTGGAACATCATCTGTATTGCAGATATTTTGCCCCACCATGAGAGCTTTACCTTTTGCCATATGTGTGTTTGGAGAAGTAAATATTCCCACATGGGTTTTAGGTTATAAACTATCATTTCTGTTACTTCTTGGTGAGATGTACACCATGGAAATTAGGGTTCCCAAGATGACATTTGGATTTTGTCCACTGCACTATTTGCCGGAAATAACAGAGATTTCCCAAGATTAATGTTTAAACTAGAGTGATTCCAAAAGTGAGTTAATAGATCAGCTAACAGGAGAATGTTTTCCTCCGAGTACCCTGTTAATAAACTAAAACAAAGTGTGAGAAGGACACAGAACAACCAATCAGTAAAAACTAAATGAAAACTCCAGCCAAGGTAGAACTTCCACTTTGTAACCTATCAAATCTGTTGTATCAGAGGCATATGGGATATATGTAAATGACCCTTATAAGCATCAGGTGTTTCAGCAATATGGCGATTCTAAATGCCCATGACTTTTTTCTTTTTAAGTCATTTTAATTTTTATTTATTTTATTTTACATTTGTTAACTGGGATTGTCTGACTGAGCAAAAACCCTTTTTCAGCAGAGACCCGGGAAGAAAAGCTCCAAAACATAGTTACAAAAAATATAACCATTGCCATTACAAACACAGTTAACATTATAATCATTCATAATAAAACTTGTAGAACCGTTAGCATATATATGCAATTACAATTATCTATAAAAATGTTATGAAGAATACTGCAGCAGAATGAAAGGCGATAGTGTTAGTTAAAAAATGATGAAGTAGACTAGTTTAAGTTGTAAATGTTTTGGTATAGAGCAGAAGAAATGATGGTAAGGCAGAGGAAGTTAAGTTTGTTATTTAGTGAAGGTATATTCAAGGAGGTACAAATCCAGTGACTTTTTTAAGTACTCTTTAGTGTCTAGTTTGAATACTTTAGGATGTGAAAGTGATCTAACTTCTTGTGGGAGTTTGTTCCAAGCAATAGAGGGATGGTAGCTGTACGTAATGGTCCTATTTTGGACTTGGGCTTGTAAATTTGTAAAAGGTCTTGGGTGGAGCTTCTGAGTAGTCTGGATGGGACTTAGTGGGAGAGTATGGTGCCTAGTGCTGGATAGTAGGATGGTGAATAAATAATGGAGTGTATAATTTTGGAACTGAGAGAGGAGTAGGAGGGTGTAGTAGTTTGAGCCAGTTTAGATGTTTTTGGGAGATACAGTGGTGAGATTTGTAGGTTTGTTGTGCAGCAAATCTGGCTATTTTGTGATAGGTTGATTCGAGTTTGCTAAGTAAGGTGGAGTTACGATTTATGAGTATTTGGGAGCAGTATGTTAGGCATGGCAAAAGATAAGCATGGGTGATTGTGGTTCTAGATTCAGGGGTTAGGAATTTTTTATTTCTGTAGAGAAATCCTAGTTTTTGATGGGTTTTCCTGATACAGTTATTTATATGGAGGTTGAATTTTAGTTGATCATCAATGGTTACACCAAGGAGTTTAGTACTAGAGTCAGCAACTATGTGAGTGTGATTTAATGATTTTATTTGAAAAAGCAGATTTGATATGAGTAACAGTTTGGGGAAGAAAGAGTAAGAGTTTTTTTTTTTTTTTTTTAGATTAAGGATGAGCTGATTATTGGTGAGCTAGGTTTCAACAGAGTTGAAAGAAGACAGAGTAGCTGTTAGAAGTTCAGAGGGTGAGTTAGCAATGGTAATAACTGTGGAGTCATCTGCATATTGGACTAATGAGGATTGTGGACAAGAGGAGTAGAGTGAGTTGGAGAAGAAAACTCAATAACATAACCAAAAACCAGAAACTAGATACTAAAACAAAAAAATAGCCGAAACCTTGTACGGAACCACTGATGTTATAAAAACCATGTACTAACGAAAACACACTGATAGAAAAAAGCAAGCACTTTAATAATCCATTTTAGCGCTTTCATCTCCAATAGAGACTTCTTCAGAAATAAAACAAAAGCACCAATTAAGTACATTCATATACTAAATTATCGTGACATCACCATTAATTAATTTGATTTAAAAAGATATCACCAAAATTACATTTAAAAACATTCTTGTGTAAACTACTATTTTGCGTCCAGTAAATTATTGACCACTAAATGTTAAATATTTGTTGTATAACATTTTTCATGTACATAAGTATACTTTCACTTTACTTAAAAAAATATTAAAAAAATAAATAATTTAATAATAGATTTAAATACACGAATGAACTTTAAAATTCTTAAATTAAAATCCATTAATTTCTATCCATGTTGTGTTGAATCTAATAAAACACCTTAAACTAATACTATTAAAAAACACACTATTAATCCTATATATTATAGGCTCTTTCTTGTAACATAGGAGCAAGTGATACGTAGTCATTTAAACCTGGTGCAAACATAGCTGCCAGTCTAAATTGCCACTGGCTCTCCTTCTTTTTAAAAATGTTTTTCCAATCTCCACCTCTAGGGTTAATTTGTACTGTTTCCAGAATACCAAACACAAATTTGTCAAATTTTTCACAATTAATAGAATGCCTATATAATGCATTTGTAGTTTTATGATTTTTTACATCATTTAAGTGTTCGTATATTCTGTTTTTTAACATTCGTTCAGTTTTACCTACATAAAAATGCCCACTTGTCATGCACCAAGCCAGATATACTACCCCTCTTGTATTACAATTGCCCTTTTTGAAATAAACTTTGCTCCCAATGTTGTTATTTAAAACTAATGTAGTTTCCTTAATAATGTATGGACAATATTTGCACATACCACACTGCTTTGTACCCTGTTTGGCTTGACTCATATTGTCAAATTTATACTCCATTAACTGTTTAATATTGTGACCTACTCTATTAACAAATCTTGGCCTGTTGCCTAATTTGTCCCAAATTTCATTTCTAGTCCTAAAAATGTTCCAATTTCTTTCAAAAGCTTCTTGGACTAAATGGTATTTGTATTGTACTGCAAAATACAAGCCTTAGTGAAAATTCCTGATTTTAAACCATTTACACTGTTGCCTGATATCCCTTCTGAATGAGTACCTAACAAAGGATGGTATTTAATACCCCATTGTGTATATATTTCTTGAAGAATATTATCTAAAAGCTCCAATGGATAACCTCTCTCAAAAAACATATCAGAAATGATTTTAAATTCCTTAACTAAATCCTCTTTACAGGAAGTCATCCTAGCAACCCTTATAGCCTGTCCTTTCACTATACTGATTTTTTGTCTAAATGGATGTTCACTTTGGAAATGTAGGTAGGCATTACAAAAAGTCTTCTTTCTATATACCAAGGATTTGAATCCCTCTTTTTCTTTGGAAATGGTTGTATCCAAAAATTTAATTGAATTTTTATGGTATTGGTACGTAAATTCCAAAAAGTTGGTAGTGGAATTTAGATATTCTACATATTTAGGGACATCTTCTTCCATACCAGTCCTTAGTATAAAGATATCGTTCAAATAGCATAGATATAATTTAACACTAGCCCAGTGGGGTCCACCAATAACAAAATTGTTTTCCCAACCCAGTAGGACAAGGTTTGTATAAACAGGTGAACATGCTGCTCCCATAGGGACACCCTTGATTTGTTGGTAATATTCACCTTCAAACCAGAGGAAATTGTTGTCTAGTACCAAACTCATAAGTTCACAAACAAGTTTGACCATATCATTGTCCAAATCTGAATATTGAAAAAGCACTTCTTCAAAAAAAGTCAACCCTTCTAATTTGGGGATACTAGTGAAAAGATCTTTTATGTCCACCGTAAGAAAGAGAACATTGTCACTAAAGAGTTCTTGTTTGATATTCTTCAAAAATTCCCAAGAATCTTTTAACAAATGTGGTACTTTCTGAATAATATGTTGTACACAATTGTCTATGAACACAGTTAAAGGATGAATTTTGGATCCCCTAGCCGCTACGATTGGTCTAAATGGCGGTTTACTAATGTTTTTATGTATCTTGGGGATACCAAAGAAAACAGGAACTAATGGGTCCTTTCTATATAAAAATTCATGAATGTCTTCTTTGTTTATTCTTCCATCTAATAAATATTCCTCCAGGTATGAATCAATCCTAGTGTACGCTATGTTTATCTGTTTTTTAGATATCCCTACATAGGTACTATTATCAAATAATAAGTTTAACATCTCGTCGGAATAATCCAAACTACGAAACAAAACAACTCCTCCCACCTTGTCTGTAATCATAACCCTTACATTTTTATCCTTTCTTAGATTATTTAACAATTCATGTTTTCCCCTTGTTAGGTTCCAGTTATAATTGTTTTTATTGTATTTAAAAATATCATATATATCCTCCATAACCAACCTCTCATATGTTTCTACAACGGGATGTAAGGGGGGATTATATGTACTTTTTTTCTTAGGTAAAACATAACTGTATGAAGTACTATTCCTTTCTACCTCTTTATGTTCTAGACTTATTTCTAAATTAAGTTTTCTAGTATACAACTTTAGAGACACAATATTGTCTACTATATCCCCTGAAGAAGAGGGAATATATTTCACACCTTTGGAAAACAATTTGAAGTAATCTTCTGTAATTAATCTATCTGTGTAGTTATATATTGTAAACCCATCCTTCTGATGTACTATCCAACTATTGTTGTCTATAGAATTGTATGAATTGACAATATTCAATTGTGGTTCCTCCTGTGTGGATAATAATGTCTGTTGTATTCCCCTTTCTCCGTATAATACTGTGCCAGTCTCTGTGACCGTCGAACCTCTGGAAAATCCTCACCTTCCTGTATGTTGGAATAATGGAAGTTGTCTTCCCTGTCTTCCCTTTGTCCTTTATTACTCACTGCTTCACTATACCTGGGTGTTCTGTAGTCAAAATTCTGTCCCTCGAATGAACTAGCATATGATGGCAAAAACTTGTTTTTCCTATCTTGTACTTGTCTTACCATATTGTCACTTTTATTAATATAAACTTGTTTGTTTAAGTAACTTTTTTTGTCCCTTTCTAATTTACGATTCTTTTTTGGAAAAATATTATAGCATCTTTTATCTACCTTGTCCAACATCCTATAATATAAAGAACTGTAGTGGGGGAACAATAAATAATTCTTAACTTTCTTGTCTAATTCCTGAACTTCTAGTAACATTCCTTCCTTCTGTTTTTCATAATAAAATAAAGTTTTTTTAATTAACCCTAACCCTATTTCATCAAAATAATTTGTATAATCATCCATAACTTCCACAGTATATGTAACACCAAAAGGAAATTTGTAAATTCTTGAAACATTGCAGTCCAAGGATGGCTCCTTGGGGAACACCCAGATGATAGTGAGGAGTGACATCTTACTGATTTGCTGTCTGTCAGTGAGATAGTGGAGAACCATGTTACTGTTGTAGTAGAGAAGTTAAGATCAGAGTTTATTTAGTAGCAGATGATGTGAAACAGTGCTGAAGGCTTTTGAGAGGTCAAGGGAATAACCATGAGATAAGTTTATGATTATCTCTAGCTATAGAAATGGTGTTGAGAAAGGAAAGTACAGCTGTAGTGGTACTATGTTTGAGTCGGAAACCGTGCAGAGTAGGAGTGAGGAGTGTGCCCTGTATAAGATATTGCATTACTTGTGTATGTATACATTTTTCTAAGACTTTAGACAAAGGGGAGAGGATAGCTATTGGTCTGAAGTTTAAGAGTTGTGTAGAATTACCACCTTTATGAATAGGTATGGTATAGAATTGTTTCCAGATAGCAGGTACTTCAGCTTCAGAGATGGAATGGTTGATTAAACTAGATACTGGCAAAGCAATAGAGGGAGCAGCTATCTGAAGAAAGTAAGATGGGATACTGTCAACAGAAACAGAGCATGGTTTTAGTTTGGAAAGAAGGGTTTTGATGTAAGCAGTAGGAACTGCTTTAAGAAAAAAAAAGTTTGCAGAGTTGGCTGTAGGTGGAGGTTCCAAGCAATTTGGAACATTGTTACTGGAGTATTTTAGTTTAGGATTGAAAAGTTTGGCTATTGACTGAATGAAATAGTGGCATTCCAGAATTTTTTTGGATCTGATTTTAGGGCAGCTGGAGGGTTATAGTAGGTCTGTTTTATCTTTATTAATACATGTTTTGTCTTATTTCTCAGTTCTTTATACTTTTGCAGATCTGCTAATAGTTTAGTTTGGGTTCAGGTTTTCCAGGCTCGGTCTCTGGCTGCCATGAGAGTCTGAGTATTCTTAGATAGCCAAGGGCATATAGTAGCTTTTATCCTTACTTTCAGTAATGGGGCTAGTGAGTTTAAGATATTTAGGAAGGTTGAATTAAAGCTTGAACTGCTTCATCAAGTGGGAGCTGGGTGAGGAAGTTCCAATTTATTCAGAGTAAGAGATTATTAAATGCTTCTGGGTTGAATTTGGATAATTTATGACAGGTTATGTATCTATGTGGTTTAGATAAGTGGGAGGTATGCTTCAGTACCTTCATTGGAGAGTGGTCACTCAGGGAGTCAGAGAGTGTTTCAGGACTATGGTATTTAGAGGGATTTGACACAAGAATCCAGTCAATGAGTGCACTGGTAGAATGAGTGTTATTGGTATGAGTAGGCTGGGAGATAAGTTGTGAAAAGCCAAATAGATTTATATGGTATGTTGAGTTAGGACTGGTAAGTGTTTCACAATTTAAGTTCACATCCCCAAGGAGGATGATTTCATTAGGAATGTTTTGGGAGAGGTAGGAGAGAATGCTTTCCAATAAGGGAATGTTGTCCCCTGGTGGAATGTAGATAGATACAACAGTAATAGCAGCATAGTCATTGAGCTTAAGGTTTGCTACCAGTAATTCTGCAGGAGAAAAGGAAGATATAGACAGCTTTGGGTATGTAAAAGTGAGGTTGTTGGAGTATACAATTGCAATCCCTTCTCCTTTTTTATTAGGGCGATTGAGCCATATTATATTACATCCAGGAAGAGTATGTCCTTATCTAGGTTTTATGGTTTAAGCCATGTTTCTGTAAGGGGAGTAATATCTGGGTTTTGAGCAGATATCTAAGCATGAAGTTGGCTAACTTTATTAAGTATGCTTTGAGTGTTTATAGAGTAAAAGGAATTTTTTTTTTGTAAATTACTTGTGGCTGATGAGGTATTGTGAGGAATGGTAGAGTTAGGACTGGGTCCTGGGTTAGGGTGGATATCACCTGATGGGAGTAGTGAAATAGGATAGTAGTTAGGTTTGATAGTTATTAGGTAGTATTTAGTGTATTTTGATTTATTTATAGACATTATGGAATGGGAGGGGGGATTTTTATTTTGGGGAGTTGTACATTCATGGGGAGGATGGATGCAGATATGAGTATTGTTTGTTGGGTATAGGAGAAGTTATAGTTGTGTGTATGGGTGGGGGTATAATGATAAGGGGTTAATACTGTTGGTGAGGATGTTAGAGCATGGAGGAGACATAGTGATAGCAGTGGAGAGGAGTGGTTTATGCATAGTGATTACTTGAAGAAAAAAGATATTATAAAAAGTGGTATGGACCAGGAAGAAGGTTAAAGTTAGAGGAGGAAGTATGGGTAAGCTAGATATGTGTAGTTAGTTGAAGGAGTGTGGTGCAATAGATGAAGATGTGGTAGAATATTTTATAGATTTAAGTATTTCTCAAAATAAATGGACTTTAGTTTGGGGGGCACTAACTGGAGAGTATTATGCAGCTGTTTCTTCCTGGTGATGTACTCATCAGTACAGTGATTTGCTTAAGGAACTATACAGCAGAATGTAGTAATACACTCACTAACATTTGTTTAAGTTAGTGCAGTTAAGGTATTTTACTGTCTAGACACTTGGAAGTTAAGCACCTACATTAGTGTTTAGTCTCTTTTGTTGCAGGACAGTGTTTGTGGGTGCCCAGTGCTCAAGAGAGAAGTTTGAAATTTCAGCTGCTTGTTATGGGGGACAGAGACCTGCTTGACCTGATGGGTGGCTTGGATTAATTAGTGTTTAGTCTCTTTAGTTGCAATACAGTGTTTGTGGGTGCCCAGTGCTCAAGAGAGAAGTTTGTAATTTCTACTGCTTGTTATGGGGGGCAGAGACCTGCTTGACCTAATGGGTGGTTTGGATTACTGAAAGAAAAATAGAAGAAAAATGTTAAGAGAGCATTAGGTTAAGGCAGCACATACTGTGTGACCAGTCAGATTGGACTTGGTTTAGCAATAGTCAATAAGAAAAACATCAGGTAATGGTTATTCCTGCTTCAGCACCTGATAACATAAAATCTTTTCCTGTGGCAACATACAAAAATAAAATGTAAATAATATATAAAGCAGTTCTCTACTACATTAAGCAAGATACACTTTCAACATATTTAAACACTAGTTAATGCCGCTAGGCAGAGCAGTTAAATGCAATATGTGAAATAGCCCTTCTGGCTCTATAACAGTATGATGATCGTCTTTCGGCTTTTCCTGATTAGGGGTCACCACAGCGGAACTCCAGTCCGCTAATGATTGGCAGTAGAGTTTTACGTGCTGGCTTAAAGGGCCTAACGCACAACCTTCAACGAAGGCACGCCCATTCACGCATGTCGCCACACAGAAGACACTCTAACTGAAAATCGAACGGGCAACGTCTAACTGTGAGGTGACAACGCTACCGCAGCACCACCACCGCAGTTTTTTTTCTGGCTCTTTAACAGTAAACAAGGAAAACAGAACATATCTAGGTGCATATGTGACAGCAGTTCATTAAGCAGAATTATCTAAAGCATCCTGCAGTGTTAAAAAAATAACAGAAACAGATAGTATAAGCTGTTGTAATAAAGAATTATGTATTAAACCACAATGTACAGCATACCTTGAATGCAAAAACTTACAGGAGGATGATTACACACCAGAGGAGACAAACAGCTGCTGTGGGATTTGAAACAAAAAACAAAATGGTACCCTGGGTTTAAATTACCTCAGGCTATCCAATACAGAACAAGAGCTGGCGGAGGGAGGGGTAAAGACTATAGGGAAGGAGAAGGCTAGCCAATGGTTAAATGAATTCTACAGACACTCACTGTGAAGTGCAAGAGGAATAGAAACCACTCAGTGAACCTTAAGAAAAGATATACTACTTTGCACAGTCACTCTACTTTATACTATAAAATCAAGGCAGTTTAGATATTATCTAATTTTACCCTGAAATTCTTAAAAGGATGTAAAATTAAAGCTGGGGTTAGTTACAGATGAAACAAGAGAGGTAATGAAATGCTATTTTATAGATTTAAGTGTTTCTCAAAAGAAAATAGACTTTAATTTGGGGGGGGGGGGACTAACTGGAGAGTGTTAAGCAGCTGTTTCTTCCTGGTTGATGTACTCATCAGTACAGTCGTTTGATTAAGGAACTATACAGCAGAATGTACTAATGCACTCACTAACATTTGTTTAAGTTAGTGCAGTTAAGGTATTTTACTGTCTAGACACTTGGAAGTTAAGCACCTACATTAGTGTTAAGTCTCTTTAGTTGCAGGACAGTGTTTGAGGGTGCCCAGTGCTCAAGAGAGAAGTTTGTAATTTCCACTGCTTGTTATGGAGGGCAGAGACCTGCTTGACCTGATGGGTGGTTTGGATTAAGGAGGATGATTACACACCAGGGGAGACAAACAGCTGCTGTGGGATATGTATATTTCGGCTTTCTTATGACCTCATCAGCACAGCACAAGCAAAGTGTTTGACTAAGCATGTCCACAGGGTGTGTATTTATTGGCCTGAAATTGTCCATTAAAACAACTTAAAAAGAAAAAAAGTCATGGGCATTCAGAATCATCATGTAGCTGAAGCACCTGATGTTCATAAGGGTCATTTGCATATATCCCATGTGCCTCTGATGCAAGAGGTTTGAGAGATCACTCAGTGGAAGTTCTAGCTTGACTGAAGTTTTCATTTAGTTTTTACCCTGTTAATGAGAAAACAGTCATCTGCGAATTCTTGTTACTCGTCCCAAAATGTAACATAAAATGATTACAAATTATGAAAAGCAGAGGCAATGTTCAGACTCAATGGCAAATGTACAAAATAGTATTTCCTAAAGTCATGACAATTACAATTACATAGAAGAATAATATGTCCATTATCAAAGTAAAACTGTGCATGAAATACTGTTCTGTATTCACTATTTAGTATAACGTTAATAATAATGTGGACAGGAAAAGCCACCCTGTATAGTAGGAATTACTAAGACATGTGGATGACATATGAATATATATCTATATAGTGAGGTTATGTAAGTGATTTGGTTAGGGGGGGAACAGAGAAGTCTCAAAGGACAGAGCTAATGAAGAGCTGCGGAAATGAGTACTCAGTTGTAGATACCCAAAAGGGGGTGGGTAAGGAGAAATGATAAGAAGACTAGGAATCGTAGAGCTGCCATTAGGAAAACTGAGGAAAGCTGGTGGTTAGAAGTAGGAATCCTAGAGCTGTTATTGGGAAAATCAAGGGAAGCAATGATTAGCAGGAGGTTAAACCTTATTTCTGCTAATAAGTTGGGTAAAAGTAAAGGCAGTAGCTTTTCAAGCAGGAATACTACAGTATGTATAATACTGTGAAGGGTTAGTAAGTGAATCATTTGTTTAGTGAGATGTACAAAAGCTGCTGGGTACCAAGGGAGGTGATTGCATTAGAGCAAGTACATTTGTTATTGTCGTGCAGATACGTTTTGAGCAGAGTTCTGAAGGTTATTCTGTTGGAGGCATTTCTTACATTTTGTACACTCTTGTTCCAGCTAGAAGGGTTGATTTTTCAGGTGTTTCTCAGGTACTGCAAGTGAGAGAAGAATGGGCCATATGGCTATCATTGTGGTTAATTAGGGAGTAAATGCTGTTTCTGTAATGTGGTTTATTTTTCAGTATGTGTGGTGGAGGGCGCAGTACATGTCCATGAATTAGTTTGTAGTTAATGAGCTTTGTAGAAAGATGGTGCAACAGTGATGTTCTGCTAGAAAACTAAAACAAATGAAACATAATATTTTGTTTTCAATTTTTTGCCCTTCAAAAAAAGTAACTTACACAGATAGTGACATGCAAATACATTGCAAATGCTTTTCTTCGTACGTTCATCATTTTACATATGCACACACACTGAAGGGTTAGGAGTTTATATACATGAGATACTAATTGACAATTACACCGAACATGGAGACTCTGATCTTTCAGTTGCTCCTCTTGTACACACTGCTAGACACATATTATCTACGTACTGCAGCTGATTCCTGGTGTTGACTCATCTGTCACCATACTAATTGTCTTCCTTTTGATAGTGTGTTCAAATTCAGTGTCTTTCTTTCTTTCTTGCATGCATTACTTTTACTCTGTGCAACATGCATGTATGTTTTTCTGTTTATGTGTGCACCACTATTTTGCAAAGTAAAGACATTTCTGCATCTTCTTTTTTTCACGTGAGGGTAGAACTGCTTGGAAGCGGTACCTGTTGAAATTCTGAGGACCATAAGATGCAAATTATGCTAAACAAGACTGTGATACCTTGTAGTAGTCCTTCTACTATGAGATACAGTAATTCTGGAGTTATTATATTTTAATTGTAAGGTTGTGGGATAAATAGCCTCACATGTCATAGGGTATAAAGTGGGCTTCAAACATGCTGAAAACGTGAAACATTGAGTCTTGACATTGCTATTAGCTTGTTTTAGTTACATTTTTTGAAGTATCAGGATTTGCAGTATTGAGTGTCATAGGTCTGATAGGGATCCAGATAGGAGAAAGACAAGTATGGCTGAGGTGAGAACAGGACTGCAGGTGTTGAGTGTGGACATGAAGTGAGAACAGAATGGTAAGAGAAAGCTCTCATTTTACTGGTCTGTCTATGTCCCTGTCTTCACATGTGGTCGTGGGTTTTGTCAAAAAAGGAAGTCATGGATCTAATCAGTGAAAGTAAGGTACTGTCACAAGACAGCTGGGCTAAGCCCTCATGATGCAGTGAAGAGATCAGTATTCTTTCTCTTTCTTTCTTTCTCCTTTGTTGACCAGGTTAGTACCATTAGGTTAGTAGTCTCTTTTCAAGGGAGATGAGGTGGTATTTATACTTCTATGGGGACATTTTGCCAAGGCATCAGGGAACATCCCCTTCTCTTTTCTATAGGTGCCCTGGGATCTTTCACATCCGCCTGAGCTAACACCAATGTAGGCAAACAGGGCCATGGTTTAATGTCTCATTTGAAGGTCAACACACTCAAACAGTGCAGCACCCCACCACCACCACCTTATGCTAGACTGTAGTGTCAGCAATCCATCTCCCTGGCATGAGAATAAAACCCATTTGAGAGAATCTTTGATTAGAACCAGTACTCCTCTGGGATGAGTGAAGTCAGTTGAGATGGTTTGGGCAGCTAGTAAGGATACTGTCTGGGTGAGAAGTCTAACACACACAAATCACTGTAAAGAAGCCCTGGGGCAGACCCAAGACATGCTGGAAGCATTATATGTTTCATCTGGCCTGGGAATGCCTGTGGAACCAATATTAGAACTGCTACTTGTGATAGAGTCTGCTATATTAGGCTCAGGTTGCTATCACTATATCCCTCACCAGATCATATGGTTTAGAAAATAGATAAATGGCTGGCTGGATGGATGGATGGAAGGAAGGAAGAACAGATGGACTGATGGATGATGATGATGGATGGATGGAAGAAAGGATGGATGGATGGATGGATGGATGGATGGATGGATGGATGGATGGATGGATGGATGGTTGGATGGAATTTTCCAAAAACTAGTCATTACTGACATAACTAGCTGTTGGGATAAGTTAGTGCATGTATGAGTTTAATGACCATTTCATGATATGACAGGAACACTATTTTAGCAGGTATTCCACTTTATTACATGATTTCAAAAACTGCAGACTAAAACAGTTTTCAGAGTGACAGACATTTAGAACAAGAGGAGGTGTATATTATGGAGAATGGAGGTGCTGGGACTAAGATTATACATGGGAACCATCTTTTTGCCATAAACACTAATGGAGTTCTTCCAGTAGGAGAAGACAAGTAGAAAC
Organism: Protopterus annectens; assembly: GCF_019279795.1. Classification (NCBI taxonomy): domain Eukaryota; kingdom Metazoa; phylum Chordata; order Ceratodontiformes; family Protopteridae; genus Protopterus; species Protopterus annectens. The sequence goes on from NC_056743.1 coordinate 735,892,037, forward strand.
AAAAGTGAGATTCAGAAATGCAATGATGAAGCACAGAAGAATTATAATAGAGAAAAATAATTAAGGAAATGAAACAGTGGTCAGGTATGGTACTCAGTCATTAATGCTAATAAAATGGGAGCAGTGTACTAGGCTAGGAGCTCATCACTGGCTATCATGTTATGTGTTTATGCTGAGTGCATTCCCAAACTGCTCTTTCTACTTGTGTACTTCATTTTCCATCAGGCACATACAGAATTTCTAGGTCCTGTTTCATAAATAAAAGGTACCACTTTATTTGCTTGACTGCAGAAAGAAGTCTCCTAGTGATTGGGTGATGTGACTGAGTTTGGCCATAAGCTTAGTAAGAACCTATGAGCCTATCGCTTCATAGTGTATGATAACAGCTGCACTTGGGACAAAGATGGCTTAAAAGTACATGTTTAAAGCAACTTATACATTGCTTTGTATAAGTCAAAGCACATATTATGGGAAATTTCCCAGGGTGGAAAACGTGACTTTTTAGATTGAATTTCCCTTCTTTTAGAAATCTAAATGTCCAATACTCCTGAATTAGTTCCATGTGTGAAACTGAAAATGTTATCACTCCACTCAACTGCATCGTAGGATGTAATTTTCTATTACATCGAAACAGTTTTATTTTATACTCTGAACTGCAGACATTATATTGTTTACTTGTCTCATGCAGTCAGAAGGGTATATTAATATCTGACTTTGCTATTCTGCATTATTTTTCTCTTTAGAATTTATTATGATTTCAATGGTGTATTTATAGTTTCTGTTTGATGCACGTGTGCTTTTTATGGTGCAATACCTTGACATTCGTAAATGTGTTATAATATTAAGCATCTGGCTAACATGACTGTCTTCATAACATCATGACTTGTTGCTATGACAATAATTCTGCTGTAAAAAAGCCAAGGATTATGACTTCAAGGTAGAATACGAATCATGGATATATTAAATCTGAGGAACATGATGGCCTTTATATACACATCTTTAGAAAAGTACAGAATGTCCTTTTATTTTTGTTTCGTGTTATGACCTTTTAATTGTGAATAGTCCACCATTTTTAATAGCTTAGAACATCACTTAGGTCAAAGATTTCTGCACAGTGACAGATCCATTCCCCCAAGTGACAAACAGCCAGCATGACTTCATCTCCCCAGTGCTCTTCTTTGAATAAGATACACCCATACCAGCATTAACTCTGCATTTCAGTTAGAAAATGTTATACTGGCTTTCTGTATTAAATATTGTCTGCATTTCTCAGTATTCTTAAGGCAACTTTTGTCTGTTTTCTCAGACTTTCTTGCACTATATTGTCTGAAGCAGAGTATAATAGTATTTAAGTCTTTGGAACAGAATTGCTGTTCTGAGCATGATAACAACAGTGCAAGTCCTTAGACTGGAACATGATATACTTTCCCCATAATGATGTTTTTTGAAGAAATTAGTATATTCTTTCAAAGGTCTCCTTTAGCTTCACAATGTGACCTTTTTTTTTTTTTTTTTGAGTTTCTGACATATTTATTTTTCTGACCATTCTTATGTCTAAACATGGTTTTAATTCAAAAGAAGCAACTGCACACAGCAAGGCATGGGGCATATTCACTAAGAAATACAGCACAACCACATTGCGATAAACAATATGGTTGGGGTGGTGCAATGCAGCTCAAGAAGGATTCTGCATGCAGAAGTAGGAACATAGCACAGGAGTTAACATAGTTAGCGCAGGAGCCGCCTGGGACAGCATTGCATAATGAAGCTGTGCATTCACAAAAATAGCAGTCACTGCATAAGTCATAGTTGTGCTATGAATGGTCATATGGCACAAGAACAGGCATGCAGGTAGAATGTCCGATTCAATGAACTTATCTGTAACATTGTCATAGCTGGTAGCTCATACAAAAGTACACATCAAAGTGCTAACTAGTTTTATTTTATAAATGGGAAGTATATCACCCTCATTTACTTCCCACTTCCTGTCAAAAAAGTGAAAGAATAAGCAAAGGAACACGCCAAAGTACAACCGGAAGAGAGGAGCGGTGGGTGTGGGGGAGAAGGGTATTTTTTGGTGGAGGGACAGGCACCCCTCTTTTATTTTCTGAGAAGAAGGCTAGGGAAGGATAAAAGCATGGGGCAGTTCTGAGAAAAAAAGAAGGTAGGTAAAGGGATAGTAGCAGGGGCAGTGGCAAAATATATAACACAGACAAAGACTGACAGAGGTGGTGCTGCCACAAAAGGGAGAACAGAATGGGGATATGCAGACAGTCAGCGGGTGGACAATGGTGATGGGGGATTAGACTACAAACAGGAGAGGACAAGTGACACATGAGGAAGGGTAATATCATGATGGAGGATAGAATGGAGTGAGGACAGCCTGCCAAGATTTCCTTGAGGGAACTGCCCAGAGGTCAAGTCACCTCCATGGCTGATGTCACAGAGGGGTCTATTGCTGCTTGCCTGATGACTGGCCCAGGCAGCTACTCTGGTGTACCATTTACATGTGGAAGTGCTTCAGGGTGTCAATATGGACATCGCACAACCAGGCCATTTCAGTCATTACCAGCCTCTGAACCTCATGACTGGAGAAATAAAGGGTCTCTCTGTTCCACTCTCTGATGAGACACCTGTGCCACCCACCAGAGAAGCAACAGTCACCAGTCAGCCCTCCAGGTCACCTTCCACAGGATAACATTTTTCATACTGCAGGGAGGTAGACCAAAGGACTGCTGGATACCCAGCTGTTGACAGTGTGACAAGAGCAGACTGTAGTGGCCACTGCCTCACTGCTACCTACTCAATGGCTGATCTGGCAGAAAAATGAAAATTAATGGAGAAAAACATCAACACCATAATCAAAAGAATGAGAAAGAGAACAGAATACAATACAAATATTATAGTCAGTCTGATGTGGTAGACTTTATTAAGACAAGCCCTGGAAGGAGAAACAACAGTCAGCACAGAAATGTAAATCAATAGCTAGTGACCTTACATGACTAAGAATAACATCAGGAGATGTGAATGGCAGTGTAATTATTACAGGTGTGTAGGACATCTACACAGTAAATGGATGGAAACTTTTGTGCAAGACCAGTGAACAATGAAGCAATATGGAAATTATTAGTCTGCGTAAAATGAAATGCTCACTCTTTTGGTAAAATTGTTATGTATGGTTGTCATACACACCATGGCATGTGTAGGGATAACTGATACAGTTTAGGACAGCAGCACAATAATATCACCAAATATTATCACTCCAGCAAAGGCAATGACCATCCAAGCAATGGTGTAATAGGCAAAAGAAAAAACTCAGTAATGTAGTACACAGGCTCAGTACGGATGTTATTTACATGACAGCTGCATGGAAAACTGGCACAGTGTAGGACACTAACACAGTATAAATGGATGTAAAATAGCATTCTGGAAAGTCATCGAGCAGCAGTTATTCGATGGTGAAGCAGTAACATCTAATGGCAGCAATACAGTGCACTTGCTTGACTCCAGGAGAGTCTGTCCTACTTCCTCTGACAGACTTGTCTATTTGTCATGATTATTTTCTCCAATGCAAAATAGAAATAACATATTAATAAGCACAGTATACCCACGACAGCAGAAAGCAAGCATACCTATGCTTTCAGGCCTACTGTAGAATGAATGAACAAAATAATGAAATCTTACTGTAGTAATGATGTGGTTTGTCCTTAAATACTTCTATTAATAGGTGAAGAAGGACTGGGCAGCACCTCCACATATCGCTGCACTAACACTGCTCATCAGTGTTTGGGTGATGTCAGCACATCACTTACTGCCCTGACAAACGTGTACCAGGCACTTGCACCATGCAGGAGCTCTGCCATGGTTACATCCTGCTGAGACCATGTTCACTGGCCAGGTCAAGTCCAGGATTGAAAGATATTAGCTGAAGTGCAATGCAACACATCACAAACACCACCTACTATGCATGGACAGGCATGCAATGTCCATGTGTGGCAGTACAACACACATTGTCAATAGCATGGCAGGAGATGCTGACTGCATGGCCAGCTTCCAGAAGTAAGCACACCCTTCTTAATCAACAATGTCTGACTATGGCCACAATAGGTTGTATGATGACCATGGTCATTAGCATGATGCAGAAATTTAGTAGCATGTCTGGGCCAGAGATCCTGTCAAAGTTAATTGTAAGTCCCCATGCACAAACAAGACCATGACTCGTAACATGGAACAAGGGTTTTAACACATTGCATTATAGACGTGATTTGATGGCAATCATGCCAAATCACCTCATTAGTTTTATATTAGTATACAAATCCAATTAGAGCACAATAAAAAGCTCAGTAACCATATTTGGGAAGCAGTGCTGTAGAAACGTACATACTACATAACAAAAAGGATATCCAAATATACTGACATATAGAAAGTGACAGTAGACAGGATTAGTCTAGGGTGCATGACTGCCCAACACATTTGTCACACAGTGGAGCATTGTGTGTGTTAGTACTGCAATGGCCCTGCCTGGGCTATGACAGCATGTCTGGGGAATAAAACGGAAAGGGCTCAGAGAACAGTCAGGGCAGGTTGTAGTCTTTGGGATGTATGCATTCATTAAAGGGACAGAGAACAAGAAAAATAGCTTCCAGTTCTGTGTGTGTGTGTGTGTGGGAGGGGGGGGGGCATCTATGGCTGACAGTACTGGCAGTGCAGATTGCAGTCCTGTGCGAAATGGATTCATGTATGGAATCAGTAACAGGCAGGACAGCTTGCATACTTGTTGTGGAGGACATCCAAGCAATGCACAGGGAACAGACAGACCAAGCCACAGTCTTGTTGTGTAAGTTGCTTCACAACACTGCATAGCCAAAGGGCCACACTGGCTAATGGGGATGATGGGGCTTCAGTATAATGGGAACACACTTTCTTACTGGCAGTGGTATAAGGGACAATGTACGTGTTTCTCATGTTCACAGCTGTAACACTGTGGCACAGTGTTAGAACAGCTATCTCATAGGAATATAAAAGACTGTACTCATTACAGTGTTAGTAGGGCTAGGGAGGTGGCAGGTGCTGGCTGGCATGGACAGTTCTGTATACACACACACACACACACACACACACACACACACACACACACACACACACACACACACACACACACACCCATGCACATATTCATATGTGCAACTGAGCTATCGTGGCAATAAAAGAATGGCAGAATCTGAAAAAAATTAGTCTGCAGGAAACTGTAGTGCTGTTTTAGGGCCTATACACCCATGTCAAGAGAATCTTGGAGAAATGTAAAGTGGACAACAATTTCCTGGACCACGTGTGTTAGGTACCAGTGTGGGACATCAGTGCAGTTGTTGGTCACCATCAGACATTTGTGCAGATGTGTCACAGTGTCACTGACATGATTGTCCATTTTAAGACCAAAGCTCATGTCAAAGCCATGAATAGGATGACTACTGGAGGTGCACTGCAAAGTCATTGCTAGTTCATAGACACTAAGTTCTGCACTGTGAGAACTTTAATACATGGTGAGCGATTGGATGTGGTAGCTTGGCTGGTCTGGACAGCCCTGTTGAGTGCTGGAGATGCTCCAGATGTATAGCACATCAGTCTGGTATGCTTACACATGACTGACTGCATTAATGTTGCCCAGGAACATCAGAACTGCAACTGTGAATACTTGCACAGCAGGGTACAACTGCCCATATGTCTAAGGGGGGTTGCCCCAGGTGAACAGCGGTACATGCCATTCCAATAGTAAATTAATTAGCATCTCTGCACAGTTTAGTTAGGCATACCATTCTGCACTTCTGTCAACCAGTAACATCGGGCTTATAAAACAGATAACCTGCACTACAATGTACATAAGTGTTCATGGGTTTTGCATATTCTTGGCATGCAGCAGTCTGTCTGGTGCATAGTGGTGGGAGTCACACATGTACGAGCTTACACAATGATCTGTATGCATTCAGGATCTGATGATACAAGTCAGTACATGACTGATATCTTAATATCAGTAGCAGCTGTTGCTGATGAAATCATGCCCGTGACTCAGTCTAAGGTCACAGTGGCACTGTCAGCAATGCTAATGATGAAGGAAACATACCCCTCATTCACAGCTAAGAAGATTATGGAGGCTCAAGATAACCTCCCCTACATCACCTATATTTGTGTGACTGCACACTTGATATAACACATAGTCAACACCAACATAACCAGCATTAGAGAGCTGCAACAAATGTCTTTGGAGAGAATCATAATAAAGGCCTTTGGTGCCATGAGGCCAAGTTATTTAATGATGTGGGTGTTACCCTGTGCATTACCCAGTTGATATACAGGGCTATTATTTAGGCACAAGTAGACACAGAAATAGATGCTAATTGGATCATGTCAGACCTTCTTATTCTACTGTATGGGCTGCATGAAAACCTTCAAATATTTTAGGGAGTTTGGGATGGAATGTGGGCAATGACAATCCCACATTGCTGCCATTAGTGTATCCCTGCAGTTGCTGTGAACAGGATACCATAGTTGAAGCTAGGGATGACTGTGCATAGCAAGTGTTTACAGCCACTTTGCACAAATGGCCAGATGGAATACACTGCTGCTGAGACAGCCACACTGTCCATGGCTACTTTTACCTCTGGCTGTAGATGCTCAACTGGCCATAGTTGATGCATGTTTGGAGCTACTGTGGCCTCTACCCCTGGCTGTGGACATTCACTTGACCATAGCTAATGTTCCCCTGGCAACTAAGTGGCCTCCTCTGGTCATAGATGCATAACTGGTCATGGAGGACATTCAAATGGCTTCACTGTGGCCTCCACCTATGGCTGTTGGCAGTCATATAGATGAGGCCAATACTCATCTCAATTCACTGTGACCTCATCACTGGCTATGGATGCTCAGATGGACATATTGTTTATCCAGCATCATTCTGGGCACTCTACACTGGACATGCCACTCAGGGTTCCAGAGTTCATCAGCCCACTTCCCCTCAGCTGGCGCCCATCTAACAATTTTTCATATTCGACAATGGCATCATGTTGGCCACCTATGTGCCATATCCACACAAACAGTGCAACAGTGACATTCCTACACGTGCAACAAATGTAACAATACCATCCCCCAGAACATATGCCCATTAACATGGCACTTCAGGGACATGATACAAACAGCCAACATTACATCCTTAACAAATCCACATCATTACCTGAGGACATGATCTCTGCCACACTGCAACTTCTAGAGATGTGCATGCTTACCATAGGCACTACCCATGACCCTTACACTTATGCTAGCATTACTTTGCTGGACCACTGTGCTACTCACCTATGCAAATGATGATGACTGTGCTTGGCCCACCCCTCTAGATCTTGCAGGTATGATAGTGTATGATGCATAGCCTGGATGTTTGATTGCATGTATCATTTTTTGTGATGGTCTTTTCATGGCTCATATATGAACCAGACACTGCCTCTTTGCCAGTGCCATGTGCCATGATGCATTGTATCTGCCACTGACTCTGACAGATAACTGCAGTTGCATCTTCATGTGGCTCCTTATCTGACTACTTTTCTACTGCTTGCACAAGTCTGTCAGCCTGTGGAATAATTATCCTAGCTGTAACATGTTTCACAGCATCATGTTGTGCAGCATGGCACACATGAACATCTCTGGAGCATATTGCCATGTACCAACAGAAGCATCCAGGTAGCAGAAGTGGGATTTTAGCACACTGAACACATGTGTAGTGATATTCCATACCTGTGCTACTGAAGTGTTGAACAACATTTCAGCACTATATGAGAGATATGAATGGGATTCATCAGCCATGGCGCCAAGGCATATGTGACATCATGTGAAACACACACCAAACATCATTATGAGTGATCTGCAACCTGTGTCCACAGGGCTGGAACTTCATGGCTTCAGGTGTTGGCAATGCGCACAACTACCAACTGGATGTCACTCTGGAAAAGTCCCAACCTCATGAAATGTTGTCATAGCTAACACATGTACCAGATGAGAAGATCATGGAAAGTGCTTGAATAGCTATTCAGTGCCACTGTCCTACTCTCTTTGACACTCATGCCTGACTGTCACAAGTCTTCTCTCACACACAATCAATCTGCCTCTTTGTTGGAGTCTCTTGTTTCTACTTGCCTTCTTTCTCTTTGTCCCAAATCGTCTTTATCAGATTGCCTTCTGCTTTTCTGCACATGTGCCGAAACCACCATAATCTGTTCTTTCACCTTTTTTGCAATTGGAGCTACTTTGACTTCTGCTCTTATGTTCTCATTTCTTCATCTGCCTGACAGTGTGTATCCTACCACCTGTCTCAGTCTCAGGAAATTCATTTCCTTCACCTTTAGCTTTCTCAACTGTTCTGCTTTTACTACCTAGGTTCCTGTACCATACAGTTGCACCACTGTTTTGTACAACTTACTTTTCAGCTTCTTTGGTATTCTTTTGGCATATACTACACCTGACACTCTGTGTCATTTGGCTTTGACCTCTTCATTAAGACATCCCTTCTCCTCAACCACAACTTCCAGATTCTTCAAGCTGTTAATCTGTGTGAGGTCCCCCACACTGGGTTAGTAATCAAGGAACCTCAATCCAACTCTGAGTAAGTAATCAAGGAGCCTTAATCCTCACCACTGACACTGAAGATGGATGTTCACTTGGAGTACAAATGGATACACTCAGTATTTCCAGATGCAGATCTCTCTGTATCAAGCACAATTTGCCTTAAGAGCACACAGGGAACACAGTCAGCCTGGGGTCTGGATTTCACTGTCTCCCTCCAAGTCCCCAGTAAGGCTTCCCACTGGCAAGGCTTTAGAGTTAAGTCCTCAGCCGAGTGTCTAAGCCAAGTCCTCCACCATTTTATTTGTGAAACTATTGCTTTGTGTCCCTGCTCCAAGTAGCTCTCACACACACACACACACACACACACACACACACACACACACACACACACACACTTTGAGATTTGATTTGCACAATTGTACTAAGTAAAATTAATATTAATACAAATAGTAATGTTGACCAAATGTACGTCTTTTCTTTCCAGCAGGGCATACTGTTAATATATTTTTAACACAAGCAAACCTCATAAATTCATTTTCAGTGCAAGCATCTGTACAAATCAGTTTGATATACAAATGACATATAATTATTTACAAATTTCCAGCTAGCTGTGGTGGCATATGTTACACATCCACTGTCCCACTTTTCCTGGCATGACTGACAGTATCGTCTATCATCAATCCCGTTCCAGTATTTTCCCTTCTATCTTAATTCTCAGGTTCTTCTGGTTCCCCCATTTGCTACCATTGGAACTGTCTTATCTGTACTAAATTTCATCTCATGTGCCTTTAGTTCTGCATTCCCCTATCCTTTGCTGAAGTTCTTGCTCAGAGTCTGCCTGTAGTGCCACATTGTCTGCATACAGCAACTTTGTTAATCTATCCCTTTCAACCAATTTGCTAATGTAGTCCATCACCAGTATGAACAGCAGTAGTTTCAGAGCTAAACCCTGATGTACACCCACTCCCGCTGGAAACCCCTCTGTGAGACCGAACACTGTTTGTAGTTGAGTCATTGGGTCCTTGTACATAGCCTGCACTAATTGTACCATTGTATCTGGGACTTTAAACCACTGTAGTACTGCCCAAATCAGCTTTCTTGGGACCTTGTCATATGCTAAATCTAGGAATGCTCAGGTGGACTCTTTCCTCATTTCTAGCTTCTTCTCAACTATCTGTCTCACTGCAAACATGGGATTATTAATGCTGCATACTGATCTGAATGCAAATTGCTCATCTACCATCTTACGTTTTACTACTCCATGTATTGGTTTATCAATCATCCTCTCCAGAACTTTCATGCAACGTGACAGGAGCTTGATACCTCTGTACTGCCCACAGCTGTGTATGTTCCCTTTGTTCTTGAACACACTGGCACTAATATGCATTTTCTCTAGTCATCTGGGATATGCCTTTCTCTCTACAATGCTATGAGTACCCTCAGGAGCCATTTCTCTCTTGTCTCAACCAGCATCTTTATCATACATATCTACTGTGATCTCATCTGAACCTGCTGCTTTCCCTGACTTCATTTTCTATAGTACTATTCTTACTTCTTCTATGGGGGGTCTCCTCCTCTTCACTCATTAAAGACGGTGTCAGGGCAGTATAGCTTCTGTGGGGTTTTCTTCATTCAAAAGCTCCTGGAAGTACTCCTTTCATCTGCCTTTGGTGTCCTGTGGAGTCATGTGCAGCTTGTTGCTGGCATACCTTATGAAGGGTGTCTGACTATATTCTTTATCTTTCTGTCTGTGTCGTGTAACCTGATACAGTTTCTTTGTGCCATATACTAAGTCACTTTCCAGAAGTTGGTAGAGTGTCTTAAATGCCTTGTTTTTTGCTATTGCAACTCCTTTCTTAGCCTGTTTGTTAGCCAACCAGTATTCCTAGCCTGGTCTGTCTTTTCTGTCTCCCACTTTTAATTGCACTCCTTCTTTCTTTTGATGACTTCCTGGCTTCTTGGACTTCTGCATTCTACCACCAGCTGTCCTTATGTACCTTATTTCCATACTTGGCTTAACCACATATCTGTATTGTAGTCCTCACACATGCTGTTTTGAGGAGCTGCCATTCTTCTTCATCTCCACCTATCTCCTCTTGTTCTTGAGGTAATAGAGCTTTGAGAAATTCTCTGAAGTATTGCACTTTCTCTCCAGTCAACTTCAAGGTCTTCAGCCTGGTCTCTGTTGACCTTAGAGCCTTTTCAGACCACTGCTTGCATTTGATTGTGGCAATCAGTGGTTTATGCTTTGGGCTGACTGTTTCACTGGGGATGACATTACAATTGCTGATTCTACCCCATTGCCCTTTCCTTACTAGAAGGAGTCTACCTGAGTTGTATGTAGGCTACTCTGTGTCTCTTTCTGAACCATGTGTTGGCTGCTATCAAGCCATTTGCCAGACAGAAATCTAGAATGGCCTTTCTTTCTTTATTCCTGTTTCCTCACCCATGTGAACCTAAGTAGTCATATTGTTTTCTGTCTGTCTGTCCAAATATGTGCATTCAATTCAGCCATAATCAACAACAATTCTTGCTGTCCTGCTTTGTTTAGTATGTCTTGCAACTGCTGTCTGAATGCACTCTATTCCTCACTATCACAACAATGCTGTGGAGCATAGGCTGAGATTATGAATACTGCCCTGGTGTGTGATCGATACGAATCTATCACTAATTCTAATGACATCCCTCAATGACTTCTGAAACCTCTTCCTCACCACAATTTCCACACTATTTCTAGTCTGTTCTCCTAGGTAGTAGACTCTGGATCCCAAGCCAAGTGGCTTTGCTGCACTACCCTTCCATATTTTCTTCTGGATAGATAGGATGGCCAGCTTTCTCCTTACCATCGTGTCATCTACTTCAAACTTCCATCCTATTAGTGAACCTATATTGAGTGTAGCAATTCTTAGTTCATGTTTGGCAGTTTGATTGGTTTTACATCCAGCTTTTGCTCAACAAAACTATCCCATGTAACCATGTAACCCAAGCTGGGCAACTGGACACCAGCTGGCCAGTAACTTATTGACCTAGTGTTGCTGGACTTTATGGCAAGCACATAATACCTCCCACCATTAGCATGGGTCCTGGCTTAGGTTGGAGTAGGACAGGTCCTCAACCCACTTATCAACAGCAAATACCCATGGCCATTTGGTGACTTTAGTTCACACAGTCAACTCAACTAGATCCTTCTTTTACACCATTGAGTGTCTAAACCTGCCATGGTATGCAGTGTCTGATTTGTGTACTCCTATCTTCAGGATACTGTGTGCCGCAATGATGCCCAAAGTGGTTGGACTGTAGAACTTTTCCCCCCTATAGGGCACCATGTAAAGTCTGTGCTGTTGCTGACATCTCCCTTCTTTTTAGAGTTTGAAATGGAAACACTCCGCATGTTTTTCACAGGTGGGAGGATCCCCACTGAGATACAAGAAGAACATGCAAACTACAAACAGACATTTGCTAGAGGTCTGTATTGAACCTTGTACCATACATATGGGAGGTGAAGACCTTAACCATTATGCCAACTGGTTGTGTTGAACAGATGTGGTCTTATAAAATTGTGGATGCAGACATTGGCCGGTAAGACATTAGGAAAATGCATTATGTCATAGAACAAGTGTATAGTGGTGGTTTTCTATTCTGTTGTCTGTGGAAACAAAATCTGCTCCTCCGTATGCATTAATATCACATCTGGGAGCTCTTGGCTTGAGTGATATACTTGCTCACCAAAGAATGATAATGTAAATACAAGCCAATTGCCACTGAATTTTATAGATTTCTGGATCACCTGTGACATGTGATTTCATCATTAGCATATACTGTGACTCTTATTAGCACATTGTCACTTGTTTGCATGTCCTTAAGTTGTCATTTGCATTAAGTGCATACTGGTTTATACTTCCTTCTGGTACTGCATATCTCTCAATAGCCCATCTTCTTATGCATTGCATTGCAATCCACATACTATTTCACTGAACACAGTATATTTTGTGTTACTGAATACTCTGTAAATTTAAAATGTGCTATATGACATTAGTATTGTAGTAAAAATGAGTAATAAGCAGAGGTTGCTCATTATCCTGAATGCTGGAGTGATGGTCTGTCGTCCTCCCTAACGAAAATCAATATTTGATTTTAATTATTTTTTAAATAGTTGTCTTTCCTATTTTGTGTGCTAGTTATTATTTATGAATTTAGATATTTTTTAATTTCACTTTCAGATATCTGAGGTGTACACAGTTAATAAAGTGGCTGTATATGGTAGACACAACAGTGTGAAAGAAGAGGTTGCAATGAGTTGCACTGTATAATGTGTCTGATAACAATGACATGACTTATATTAATGTGGTCTTAGGTTCATAGGCATATACTAGGTTAACGACCACCAAAGCCTTTATAAGCCTAGCTGAGCAACCCAAACCAATTGCATCCCCTTGTAACATGTACCACTAAATTGGTAGGGTATGTTATTTAAAGAATGTTTACTGTCAGCTTCTATCTATAGGAGACACAGGGGCCAGCCAAGGGATGAATTTATGATTTCCCATCCAATGTTAGTAAGGGAACTATCAGTCTCTGTCTATAAGAGACATGGAGGCCATCCCAGGGTTAAATTTACAATTTCCCATTCAGTGGTTAAGTTTACATTTGAATAGGGTTAGTGATGGACTCTGCTTCACATGGATGAGGAGCCTATTCCACAGCAGATAATAAGAAAACCAAGCCGCTACTCCACAGCTGAAGGAAATTGTTGGAATTCACTTATTCAAGACTCCAGTTGAAGAAATGATTTCAAGAAAACAAAAATCTTAGCAGAATTTTAATATTAGAACATAAAACCATGAATAGTTCAATGATGCTCTGAGAGCTAGCGTAACCAAAGGTTACAACAGGCCTTCTGTCGTTGAATAGTCTTTTTTTAAAAGTTAGGCATGAGGCCCATAAATATGAAACATCCGTATCACACAAACCATTCGGTGCTGGTAAACTACTCGGTGGTGTCCTCAGTACGCTTCATGTAGATAAAGGAACTTTCAGCGTTGTACGACTAAAGCTATTCCTTCAAATTCAGGTACAAAAAGTCTTTAACATAGAGACATAAAAAAATAAGTTCAAATAGAACGTCCCAATTTGCCACTTGATAAGTGCTTTCGGTAAAACCTTCAGACACCACTGAGTCTTTGCTGAGAATAGGCATTGCTGATTGCAGGACTAAGAGGTCTTTGAGCTTTTGGAAGATTGCTTCTTAGTACCTCAGGATAAGATGGTCTGTGTGGGTGTCAGATACTATGTGTGATGGATATAGTGTGTGTGTTCTTGACAAACCTGTTTGTAAATGAGATGTTATGCCTCCAAGGAAGCTGTGTATGTGCATTCCTTGCATATTGTGTTGGTTTCATTAAGGATTAAAAGGCTGTCTGTGAACATGAGACAATTGCTACATTATTTCACAATCCTCATATCTATCAAACTGGCTACAGAGATGTTTGGACATTGCATATCCATGTTGTCTTGACCTGTATTAGGGTGTGCTATTAGTGTTTGAGGAATAGGTTTTATGGAGGCCTCCTTGGGTGGAGTCTATGGTTACGGACTAGAGCTAAATACTACTAGGATATGATTTACATAAGCATATGATACGGTATTAGCACTATCTGACATGCAAGATAGCTGTGCTGAGCTTAAGTTTGTACAATGCTTCACTAAAGCTTAACTGTCTAGGTGCTTGTGCCTATACATGGCACCTCCAACCACCACTGTGCAGCTCTTCTCAAATGTGCCTAATTTGCAGAAGCAGAAATGAAAGTGAAATCTAACTGCCAAGCCCCCTGGACAATAAAATAACTACATTTTGAGCCATCTGGAGTGCTTCACAACTCAAATAGACCAGACAAACATCTTCTGCCACAAGATGGATGACCTTAGTCCTCTTAATTTAAAAACACAGCAAAAATGGACTCTCAAGTGCAATGCAACAACAAACAACTTATTCCCTGGATAAATCACCCCCTCTGCAAGGTGATTAAAAGGCAAAACAGTTCAATTTCCAAATGGAAAAGGAGAAAAGCTGATCTGTAGCAAAAATACACTTAAATGCTCAGAAAGTTGCAAAATACAAACAGTGAAAACAAGTGCAATAATGCAATTTATGTATGTAATCATTTATTTGATCTCAGTCAGACATATAAGGTGTACTGTACAAATTTAATAATATGGCTAAAAATGGGGGTACATCTATGTGTGTGTGTGTGTGTGTATGTGTGTGTCTGAGAGTAATGATCTGAAGTACATTACTTTGATTGCTATGTATTCATTCATTTATTTGTTCACAGTCAGACATCTGAGTGTTCACAGTCAACAAAGTGACTGTAATTGCTTGATACGGAGACAGTTTGTGGATAACACTGACTGATTCCTGCTGTCACTCAATCACAGTTGAACAGAAATTGATCTAATTTGGCAAGGTTAGAATTTGTTCATAAGTTTATAATAAGATCATAAATTTTCCTAAAGTATTCAGCCCGAGCAGGTCATTGAGGAATGCTAACTCCTATACATTATATTCACAAACTAAATTTTTGAGACAAGTATCAGGATTTTTCTTAAATGTAGCTAAATTATCAGATGTTCTAATAATTTTTAGCAATTTATTAAATAAAATGTTTTTTTTTTTATTTAACTAAGAATGTTTAATATTTGATTTGTAATAATGCATACAAAACTTTGTTTTATTTGGGAGTTAGAGCACTTTTATGTGGTTTGATATCTTAGTTACTTGTAGAGATGTGTTGTGAAATGCTCTATAGGCTGCTATAAATCTGCCTCATATATACTGAGTGTTAAGTAAAACAAGCTGAAATAGATTGCTATGACTGTTGTTATTATTATTATTATTATTATTATTATTATTACATTCAGTTTAATTGCAAACAGACATCAGGGGTATCTGCAAACAATAAAGTGGCTATAATGATTTCATAGTGAGGCAGTCTGTGGATTTAAGTAACTGACCCCAGCTTTGTTTGATTGCAGTTTAATAAACAATAATCTGGCTTACCATAGGGAATGTATGTTTGAGTAAGACAAGCTGAAATTATATGTATTTATTTTATTATTTATAATAACATTTATAAATAATAATAATGATTATAATAATGATGGTGACTGTGATAATAATAACACAGGTTACTATTATTATTATTATTATTATTATTATTATTATTATTATTCATTTTGTTATTATACTTTTGTTGACTGGGGTAGTCCATTAGGCCAGTGGCTTATTTCTTATTTTCAAGGGAGATCTGAAGTAGTATTCATACTGACCAGAGAAGTTTGGACAGGGTACCAGTGAACTTCCCCTACTCTTTTTAAGATAAGTGTCATGTCATCTTTTACTTCCACCTGGGCTGCCACTATCAAAAGGATTTACAGCGACTATCATTATTTTATTTGGTTTAATCCCATTTAGACATCTGAGGTGTATATGGTCAATAAAGTAACTTCAATGAGTGAGTAGAAATGCAGTCTGCAGGTGATTGTGACTGATCTCAGCTATTTCAATCCAAAAACCACAACCAAGTCAAAAAAGAGATGAAAGTGAACCAAAATACCATGAATAAACAACCAGAAGTTCGCTGGAAACTCCAAATAAGGGCTCGCAACACAAACTGTTGAAATAGTTTATTGGATAACGCTCACAAATTCATACGTTTTCAACATACTTCTTCAGAATCTCTAGACCGTTTAAGAGAAATGGAATCCTTATTGTGTTCTGCTGACATTACAGTCATAAATATATGACTCAAATGGGGAGTGCTGGGCTCTTTAAATTAAAACATTTTCTCCCCATTTGAGTCATGTATTTATGACTGTAATGTCAGCAGAACACGATAAGGATTCCATTTCTCTTAAATGGTCTAGAGATTATGAAGAAGTGTGTCGAAAACGTATGAATTTGTGAGCGTTATCCAATAAACTATTTCAACAGTTTGTGTTGCGAGCCCTTATTTGGAGTTTCCAGCGAACTTCTGGTTGATCTCAGCTATTGTTTCTTTATAGTTAAACAGTCATTGATCTGGCTTAGCAGACTACTGTGTATATGAGTGTATTTCAGTAAAACAAGTAGAAATACATTTTGATTGTATTTGTCCTTGCTCTGATATGAAATGCTAAAAAAGCCAAAAAAAAGAAAATAAAAAAAAAAATCAAACAGAAACATAACTGTGATTATTATTTTTTATTTGATTACATTTGGACATTTGAGGTGTGTGCCATCAAAAAACAGCTATAATGAGTAGATATTGAGGTAGGATTTGGATGAAAGTTACTCACCTCAGCTGTCATTTGATCATGGTTAAACAATCATTGATATGGTTTTACAGGGCTAGTGGGAGTTTGAGTAAAATGAGCTGAGATACAATACTGTGGTGATTTTTATTTTTGTTTTATCACAATTGTTGACCTTTGAGGTGAAACAGTGACTAAAGTGGCTTTAATGAATGAGTACTGAAGCCAACCATGGATAAAATTGAATGACTTTAGCTGTTGTTGATCACAGTCAAACAGTCACTGGCCTGCTGTAATACAGCATCACCATATTCCACCAACCACCACTAATAATAAGTATTAAGGGATAATATATTTACTTCAAGGTTATTTTCTTATCTGATTATTCAGCAATCATAGAAATATACTGATCCATAGACCTTCTAAACAGTGCCCCAGGTGTGGCATTTTGCACAAATAACAGTAGTATTTAATACAATATTTACAAGCAGTGGATTAGTAATGATAGTCAATTAAGTCATGGATTCATAAAGCCTACAGACCATAATTATGTTGTCAATACTTACCATCATAGGACACCATCTGACCCTAGTAAGGTAAAACAAGTCAGGCCCAGGATGAATTTATAGGTGGCCATCCAATCATCAAGGTTTACCTTAAAAGAAACAGTGGTATCACTTTGTTTTAGATGCAGTGGAAGATTATTACAGAAATGAGAAAAGTGTATATAAACAAGTCACTCCAGTATGTCTTATTTTTTTTTTAAGGATATTCAGTTCTTTAGTTAGATTATTTGTGCTGTTGTTTGCTTTATGGAGGTGTAGGAGATCAAGGAGAGTTGGGTCCTTAACAACACAGCATGCTAGGCTTCAATCTCAGTGGAGGTATTTATAGTAGACAGAGTATTTAGATAGAGCATCAAACCTGTCTTGGCACCTGAGGGTCTTTAGACTAGTGATCTTCTTAGTTAGGAACCTCTAGGGTCTTTCTAGTTGTGTGATATGTTTGGATAGATATATACTAAAGGTAGCCTTATATTTGATAATTGGTCTGATAAAAGCAGAGTCTAGAAAACTGATAATTTCTTTTGACCAGGATGAGATACATTTAGTTTTTAATTGGGTTAAACAAAAGGTTCTTCTAACTACTGTAGCTAAATGGTGGTCTGTGGAGGTACCAAGATATCTGACAGCAATATCAGTTTGAATTGGGGTGTTGTCTATACTGTAAGCTGCTGTCAGGATTTAGTTTACCACAGATAACATCACTACACTTCTTTGTATTTATTTTAAGCACATTTCTAATACATCACTGATTTGTATGTCTCAACCCTTGCTGTAATAACACAATATCAGATGCTGAGGAAAAAGTCAATACCCAAACTGCAATCATTGACAAATTAATGTATCCTTATGTCTGGGTTACTAATTTGGAAATCTGAGAAGTAGAAGAGGTCCCAAGCACTGAGCTCATAGGAATGTCACTATCCATTTGCTGGCTTTATCAGGTGAAAACTGTTAATTTAGCTATGTGAGTTCCATCAGTTGGCCAGTTTGCTTTCAATAAGGGTCTATATTTAGGTATTTAAGATTATTTAAGAAGCCAATTTTCTGAGGACTTCACCAGATCCTGGTGTGCTGTATGAATAGTTTGTCCATTATCCACAGCTTCAGTGACTTTCTGCAAGAAGTTGATTAGATTTTGTAGATGTGATCACCTGTTTACAAAACCATACTTTCCATGTCTTTGCAAATTAGATGTGTTACACTAATGAGTCTATCATTCCTGCAATTTTAGGTAGGGCCCTTTTATGAAGTGGCATAGAAATATTGTATTGCTACATCTCAGAATTATACCTTATGGTTATACTTAAAGTTGGGCTGTGGCTTGATTGGTGCTGTTGATAGACTAAGTCAGGTATATTGTCAGATCCCACAGAGTTTGTATTTTTAGTTTAGGCAGTTCAGTTAGGAAGTGTTCCGTAATGATCTTGGGAGAAGAAGGGACTTGAAAATGTATGGAACTTCATTCACTATTTCTGTCATAAAGCTGGTGCAAAATGTATCTGCAAATATACTAGCAATATATTGGAATCATTTTTGATAGATCAACACCCTTTTTCCCCTGACAGGAAAGAACTTTGACAATATATCACCAAAAGCACTTTTGATAAAAGTCAGAGTAAATCTTTTTTTCAGGGTGGCAAGACACCTGCATCCCCGCTGTGATGCCCCTGCACTAGCCCAGTAATCAAGGAGCCTCAATCCTCACCACTGGCAACAGTGAGGAATGTACAGACTGGGAGGATAACAAGTACACACACAGTAAAGTGCAATTTCCCTAAAGAGCACACAAAGATCACAGTCATTCTGGGGCTGGTTTCTCCCTTTCTCCAGATCCCCAATAAGACTCTCCACTGGCACAGATATAGGGTTGAGATCTCAGCTGAGTGGCCAAGCTAAAACCTCCAACACCCTCTCAGTCCAACCAGTGCTTTGTGTCCCTGCCCAAGTAGCTGACACAAACACACACACTTTGAGATTTGATTGCTATACAAACACACACCTGGGAAAGGCTGGCACAGGTTTATTAGCTATGTCCCCTTCTGCCCAGACTATATGGTAGTTCTGACTGTCATCAGCCAGCTTATTATCAGCTACATAAGGCACTTAACAAAGGGTGTCCAGTCCTACTATGTAATGTTATTATTATCCAACTGGTAGTCTGACCAAGAGCAAGGCTATTTAGGAGTGGCCTGTACAGTGTCACACTATAGATATACAAGTACTCTAAGAGCTTAAATATGTCTCACAAATATCAGCCACAGAGATAGGTTTAAATATATTTAATAATAAATAAATAGTAAAAGAACAAGACAATACTCATTAAGTAATCAGTTAGATCAGAGTTCAAAATCACAGGAAATATTTAAAACAACATTGCAGGACAGTCTCAAATAAATAAAGAAAACATCTAAGCTATACTTTACTATATTCCTATCTGAATCTAAAAGAGTTACTATGCCCTAGAAACGTACTTACAGCAAGGCAAGTGCAGAAGGCGAGTAGATGATTCCTGGTCAAAGACAAAATACAAAATGCCTAGCCTCTCTCTGACAGAGTTCTTAAATTAATATCAAATATTACTGCTGGGTTAGCTTGGATGACATCACTTTTTGTCACTTGACTTTAGTTCCCAAGCTACATCCCCACTGTACATTTGACATGCAAAAATGCATAGCCTTCAGATGATTGCTCAGAGTTGTGCAGCTGCTAGGAAGTCATAAAGTAATAAAGCACTTTCACATCTCAAGTCTAGCAATTATGTCTTTTTCAAGACTATACAAAAAAACTTCTAGCTCTAGACATTGTGTCTGCTGTTGACTGAAACTGACCTTTTATAACACAATAATAAAACAATTTAATTTTGACTATTTTCTTGAAGTTTTGCAAGTTAACCCTCTATGTTACAGTTTCTACTGTTAAAACATATACAGTTAAACAGTCACAATAGTGCAGGTACATATTTCAGTAGGGCATGCTGTGGTTACATTTTAGCTCAGTACTTTACGTACACTTCTGCATAAATCATATCAATATTCACAAATGACATAGAATTATCTACAAAATTCCAGATAGCTGGTCTGGAAGTATTTTCTTTTGTTACATTTCTATATAAATCATATTAATAAGCACAAATGACATAGAATTATTTACAAAGTTCCAGCCAGCTGGTCTGGCAGTATTTTCCTTTTGTCACACCCCCACCACAACATGGGGACACCCCCTAAACTCCCAAAACTTAAATATACCTACTCCAAGGCAAGGGAGCCCGCAGGATTTTTTGCAGGGGGGTGCAAACTCAAGCCCCGCCCATGTAGCCCCACCCCTCCGATGTCCCCGCCCACTCAGCCCCACCCCTGCCCACGCAGCCATTCCAGTGTCCCAAAACTTGGCTATTTTTCTCCATTTGTCATAGACACTGTTCAAATCTCTCAGTGTGCATACTGTTTTATGCTTTACTTCTACAATGATTACAGATATTTGGATTTCATTTACAACTTTTATTTCAAATTTTATAGCACAAACACCGATAGACATTTACTAAACCTAAACAAAGCAATAGTCTTACAATGAAAAGAGACTTAGCATTAAAACTTCTCTGCCTTTGAAACCCACATTCACCGAAACATTGAAACCCGCGTTCAAAGAAAATGCATCTAGCCAGTGACAGTTTACCTTTGGGCTGTTTTCAAATCATAGGCTCCTTGCACACATTTTTAGAACCATGCAAAAGTTATTTGATTCACCCTCCTGACTATTAATTATACTATTAATTATACTATATAATAATTGAATTATATTCCTTGTATAATACAGCACCACTTGTTAGAGTGTGTTTTGAATTTATAGTTCTGAACATTTTTCCTTTAAGCAATGAAACAAATCATATGAACCAATAATGACAACCTGCCAATTCAGAACATTTCAACAATAAAAGGACCACTCTACTCAAACTTCTGTCATACAATTCACCAATATCAATCAATATGCAGAATCTTTGCAGAAGTAAAACTCATCTGAATAATTCCACATTAAAGAGATCTGAAACCAGTGAAGAGGTTGTTGCTAGAAAACAACTTTATATTTCATCGTTTCATCTACAAATTCACTGCCTGCTGCCCTTGAAAAATAAATTGCTTACGTTATATTAAAAAAAATGGTAAGCTGGTATATTGCAATAGGGAATGGGTGGCAAGCTGAAAAACAAGTACATAGTTATTAGGCAGCTCATCCAAAGGAAGACATACACCCCCTTAAAATACACATCTACATGTTATGGGAGTAGAACCTACAGCCCTCTGTATCAAGATGCAAGTATGCTACCTGCTGTGCTGCTTTAAAAATTCTATACCACAATAGTTATACTATTTGCTAAACAAAACAATTGCACATTTTAAGCAGACTTAGCATGAGCAGCAGTAAAACTCTCTTCCCTTGAAACTCACAATTCCTTGAAAATAAATTCCACCTGCTAACTCTAGGGCATTTCACTCTCTCTAACACACACCTCAACCTTTAAGTGCAAGAAATCTGGACAAAGCCTAAAGTAAAATCGCAACAGATTATAAATATTGCTCTCATGAACTTAAAACATTGCTAGAATAACAGGATTTATGCTAGTATGCATTTTTCTAAAGGATATTATATCTAAAACTCAAATGTCTGTCATTACTTAGCAACTTCAATACTTTTTAGGAGGAATATGGGGAAAAATCTGGACATTCTCCAAAAACCTGGACAGCTGAGGGTATGCTTCCTCCTTCTTATACATACAGACACACATACACACCATACCTCTCAATCTGTTAACACAAGAAATCTGGACAAAGCCTGTTATAACGTTGGGGATGAAGGCCCAAAACTAGGGACACATTAGAAAGTTGCTAGAATAAAAGGATTTATGTTAGAATTAAATTTTCTGAATGATATGAAGTCTGAAAATGAAATGCATATCATTATTTATTAACCAACTATATTCAGATATAGTTGGTTACCTCAGTACTCACCATGGCTTGCATTTTCTCCTCTCTTGAAAGGCCCACTCTGCTTAACTTGTGTATTATTTCCTCAGTTACTTCACCGTGGGTTGCAAGGCAGCTTCATCACTAGTGTGTGCACAAAATATAATGCTTTCAATGAGTCTTGCAAGAAATCACATGCAATCATCATGGCACAGAGGTTCTACTGAAGATGCTGTAAATTTCTCTCATACATGAACACGACAGAAGCCAGAAACAGCTGTTATTCCACAGCCAGATGCAGCAGTAGGAAAACAAATTGCAGAGAACCAAAATAATTTGGAACCAATTGTATCTACCATTATTTACTGTGCAACCCTTGACATTCCTCTCTGTGGAAAAGAAGGCTCTGGTGGAAATTTGTTACTTGTTAGATTTTCGTATTGAAGCTGATGACAATACTGAAATAGCACAGTGAAACAGGTGCAGGAAATGCTTGGTACACATCCCATAGGGTGAAAAATTAGCTGTTGGCAGAATACGAACACATACTTCAAAAGGAGATTGTGCAGCAAACAGGGCAGTTGGATTTCGTGTATTGGCAGATGAAACTGCAGATATCTCAGACATTGAGCAGTTGTCACTGGGCATTTGGTTTGTT
Source organism: Protopterus annectens (assembly GCF_019279795.1). Lineage (NCBI taxonomy): Eukaryota > Metazoa > Chordata > Ceratodontiformes > Protopteridae > Protopterus > Protopterus annectens. Next base: position 735,915,115 of record NC_056743.1, read on the forward strand.
GATGATGATTGTATTCGAGAAGAGTTTGCAGATTTTGTTCCCATTGTCGTGAGAGATGCACAGTCTGTATCAAATGTCATTGTCAGTGAATGCATAAAGTGCGGTCTAGACCTGGAAAAATTACTCAGACTGGCTATGACGACTGCTCCATAATGGCAAGCATCCAGAATGGTGGTCAGGCAAAGATTTGTGAAAAGTATCCCAAAACAGCCTTTATCCACTGTGCATCTCACAGACTAAACCTTGTAGTCAGTGATCTGAATGATGTTCCTGAAATACATAGTGCTGCTGATGTTATCAAGATTATTTTTTCCATGACAGTCCAAAACGACGAGCATTGGCACCAAATATATCTCTTCTGTGTGAGACACGATGGACCGAGAAATAAAAATCCATTCATGTGTTTAGTCAGAACTTTGAGAAAATATATGACTGCCTGGCTGATCTTCAGAAGAGCATTGCTGGTGAAACCAGACAAAATGCACATATGTTACTCAGCGCTTGCTCATCGTGCACATTTCTTATTTTTCTCTTCATTATTGCAAATTACTCATCAGTTCTTGAGCCTGTTGCCCAGATGTTTCAGTCTGTTCAACTTGATATAGTAGAGGCTCAACAACACATCAACAGACTTATTAAAATATTCAAGGAGCACCGCAACAATGCTGAAGAACACTTTAGGAATGACATTCTCAGTAAGGCAAGATCACTAGCAGATAAATTTAGTATTGAGTTAGTGTTATCAAGGATTTGCAATCGACACACCGAGCAAACACAGTAGTCATGGATTTTGAGAGTTATTACAGAACAAGTATTTCTATTCCCTATCTTGACTCCTTAGTTTTTCACTGACGTCTCGCTTTTCCACCATTAACACTGCTCAGTTCAACTTATTTTATCTGCATCTTAAAATGATGCAAAACCTACAACGTGAAGAATTCTGAAAACTAATTGCCGTCAGTAATGAACTATATCATATTGCTACTATATCTGAATGATCACTTCTTGTCTGATGCATTGGCTTTGAAGTTATAAGTTAGCCTAAAGAATCCAATGGGCTACTACTACCTTTGTTGTCAATATCTTGCAGATCTTCTGTCAATGATGTTACTGAACAAACAAAAAAAGTGTCAGGTATGGGATTAAAAAAAAAAAACATTTTCTGATGTGTTTCAGCTGCACCAGTGATTGGCATGTGCATCATACTAACCTGGACAACAACAAAAAATAAATACATAAAACTAGTTGATTTTTGCTTTTGTACATGTTTATGCAAAGAAAACTTAATACTGCAGTAAGCACCATTATACCTCTCAAATGAACAGATTTTCGCCTCCTATTTTTTGTGTGTTCTTCCTAAAATGTGTACTTTTATGGCAAATAGCTGAGGATTGAAGTCATTAAATAATAATAAACATTTGAGTCGAAGACTCCACATCCTTCAGCAATTTCATGCTAATGCAAAACCTATTATTCTATCAACTTTCTAAGTTTGTAAGAGCAATATTTAAAATCTTTCTCTACTTGTTCCCCCATCATTTTAATCTTTGTCCAGATTTTTTGCTCTAAGAGGTTGAGACTGAGGTAAGAATTCTGGATAGAAATATGTGTTTTATGCACAGTCTTCACAGTTTCCCTTAAAATGTCAATGAACCTCACATGAACTTGTCTATATTCTCCTGCTTTGACAATCTGGCTAGTGCTTTTTAGTTTTTCCTTTCTGGTCTTATTTTTAGTACATCTTCAGCATTATCTCTACTAAACATACTGTATGAACAATCAAATGTTACTACATACTTGTATGTCTAAACCATTATGCTTATGTAAATATCTTATGCAATCATATCTACAATTCAGTGCCTACTACTCCTAAAGAATAAATTGCCCATGCTACATTAAACAAAAGTGGTAAGCTAGTATACTGCAATAGGGAATGGGTGGCAAGCTGAAAACAGGTTCATAGTTGCTAGGTATTTCCTCCAAAGGAGGACATACTCAGGACTGCAGCACCCCATCTCCTTAAAATACAAATCTACATGCTGTGGAAGTAGAACCTATAGCCTTCTACATCAAGATGCAAGTATGCTACCTGCTGTGCTATTAACACTGCTTTAAAATTCTATCGACAATAGTGATACCATTTGCTGAACTAAACAGTTGCACATTTTAAGCAGACTTAGCATGAGCAGCAGTAAATTTATCTTCCCTTGAAGCTCACAATTCCTTATAATGCACTTGAAAATAAATTCCACCTGATAATTCTAACTAGGACATTACACACTCGCACACTCACCACAACCTCTTAGTGCAAGAAATATGTCCAAAGCTTAACATAAATAGGGACATTTTTTAAATGTCAGAATGAACATTCGAGTGGTCACAAATTGCAGGAAGCATGTTTCTCCTAACAAAACAGTTTTAAAAAAATCTTTTAAAAGTGCCGATACTTTTAACAGATTATATGATATTAATATTGTTATGAGAGCTTCATTAACATTCAGAAAACAAGTGTGCTGATAAAATACTCATGAAATTCATAAACAAATTAATTTGTCACAAAAAGAAAAAAAAATAAAGGCTGTAAGGCTCATGAAACATTTATTTCAGCCATTGATATCCTGGTATGTAAGGGTTACCACCTGTCCCACTTTGCAAGGGACAGTCCCTCTTTGGACAGTTGTGTCCTGCAAAGAATTTGTAAAAATGGCAAATGTCCTGAGATTTTAGAGAAAAATTATTTCCTATATTTTATGTAAAAGTTGTATCAAACAGTTATTCTGTATGATCTGAAACACCTAGATATTATAAGAAACACAAGTGTATCCACCACGGAAATGACAATGAAAATACTGTTCTAATACCAAGGATACGAAGGACACCCAGCCAACAGAGTACGGTTCCTACTACGCCAAGATATAAAGTCCAAGCATAAACTCGTGTGTAGGAACCTAATGGCACCCTCAATAACGACTAGACAGCTTCAGGTACTTCAACTCTTCAAAGACAATACAAAAATGTACGAGAGCTCTTCAGTTAAATTCATAAAGCTTTAATTATAGTAAGCGCTTTCACCCGTAGGCTTCTTCAGACTTTTCAACTCAACATCCAGTACACAGATTTAAAAATACTACGTACACCCATTATTGGTCAAATTCTTACCCAATGAGAAAACAATGGGAAAATTATTGCGTTACACTCATATTACACTTAAGCGTATAACTAAACTCTGAAAATGCACAATCTCAGGCCATTATCTTATTTACAAAAGCAAACCATGTGTACTTTTTCACAATGCATCCTATATGAGTGATAAACATCAGCCCGTATTACAGAAAAACAGCATATCTGGTACATAAAAGACAGCAGTTATTAAACAAGACGAACTAACTGATCGCATTTTGCATTCTCAAACTAGTACTAGAAACATAGGCGCCACACAACCATATAACATTTGTAAAACTCAGAGTTCATCAAGAGCGGAACATTAAACCTAACTAGGCAGTACATTTGCAGCGTGTTAAGAAAGCACATATCATTAACTTCCAAATAAGAATATATATCAGAAGCATAAGCGACACAAGATAAAGCAACTTTTAAAAAGTGCAGTACACATCAAAAATACCACTTTGTACCTAAGTTGACATTACAGGTACAGCGTGATATAAAACGCATATTTTTTAGCTGTCAAACATTAAACTTCCAATACCTTTGAATATGTCTGCAGAAGACGCAAAACCATTACATCCACAGCATCACTAAAATGCTTGACTGTATATATATATATATATATATATATACCATATAAAAATAGCAAGAACCTTAATGTGGCTATCTGCAACTCCAAAGCCCCAAAAAGTTTGCTTGTGGAACCCTTATGTTGCACTCAAAAGCTATACTCCACGTCTCTATTAGCGTGAACTCACGTGAACTCATAAACACAATCTCGTGTCACTTACTCAGTAAAATAGAGAGAGCTAAGCCTAAATGCATCATGTTTAGTGCAACTACAACAAAGGTTGTTAACTTGCAAAAAGTCCAGATAAAGTAAAAAATACGAAAATTTCTTCTTTATTCCATGAATAAAACCAACAGGAATGAGCTTTCACGTAGCAATAGTACGCTTCATCAGATTCTATTACAAGCTCTGTTATTTCAGTTTATATAGCTATACATTATACTTAATTGATATAATTAAACAATTAACTAACCATTAAATATCTTAGTTTAAAGCAACATCTTTCTTTTTACAGTGCCATTCAGTTACCTCATTTCTGCAAATAAGTCCATTTTAATGCATTTTAAAAGCTCTTTAGATTCAAATATTATATGTATGCCTTTCATAAAAGGACCCATAACATTAATATATAAACTAAACATATAAGAATTACAATATATATTAACTTAATTACCTTACATTATTTTAAAACAGTAAAACTTTAATGGATTAAATAAAACCACATATTGTCTAAATCTTTGTATGATGTATATTAAAGTGCTCAGCGCAGATCTATATATAACAGCCTAATATACATAAATAACCAACTAATCCTATTAACTATGGCCATTTAAATATATAAATAAAATATGAATATATATAAAAAATGAATGTATATGTATATAATAAAACTGCATTATTTGCGATGTTTTAAAATAGGCTTCAAGGGGACATACTGATTTAAACCCGGTGTATAATACTTTCTACTTGGTTCTGACAAGTGCTCCAGCTTTGGTGTGAGCAGTTTGACTGTTATATTATAAGAAACAGAATAAGTAACATAAAATGCTACAAAAATAAGCTTTTATTTAGAAAAAAGTGACGTTTTATCCTTCGTACTGGCCGTGGGTATGTTTCGGCCTGCAAAATCTGATGTCTGTACCAAAAATGTCCCACTTTGGACATTTGAAAAGCTGGCAACCCTGTCCACACATCCCCGGCCCTAACTACCTATTTCTTACTTGCACACACCTCTCAAACACTTAAAAACACACACGCACACACTTACCTCTCACTTGTATGCTCGTCCCAACATCTTTTAACATCCCCGGCCCTAACTACCTATTTCTTACTTGCACACACCTCTCAAACACTTAAAAACACACACGCACACACTTACCTCTCACTTGTATGCTCGTCCCAACATCTTTTAACATTCCTGGCCCTAACTACCTATTTCTTACTTGCACACACCTCTCAAACACTTAAAAACACACACGCGCACACTTACCTCTCACTTGTACGCTCGTCCCAACATCTTTTGGATTTGGAATTCCGCGCGCAGGGTGGAGGAGGCGGAAGCTAAAGACGTAAGCCAACAGTCGCACAGACGGAGAACATGAAATCATGTCGCAAACACCTGTTCCGTCTGTGCGACTTGACGCAAAGAAAAAAAAAAACATTTTTTTTTTTAATTAAAAGAAAATGAAGTCTCCGGGCTAGCCGAATCCAGGGGGGTGCAAGTGCACCCCCTTGCACCTGCCTGCGGGCGCCCTTGCTCCAAGGTCACACAGTAATGGAGAAAAGGGATTCCTCTATTGTTGTTGATGATGCTTTTAGTGAAACATTTTTACTGAAATGTCATTCACTGAAACTGTCTTATCTATTGACACTCTCCTCATATCATTAGGGTCAAAGTGGGCAATACCATTAAGAATTAGATCACTGCACTGTTGTGAGTTGTTTAATAATTGTTTGTTGTAGATAAAGAAGGAGTTATGATTATCCTTGGTTTTGGTTGCTATTCTTAGCTAGTTTTAGTTTGCATTCTGCTTTGATCTTCCTTACAGTAACTTTCATATTTTTGCTGATCTTTGAGATAGAGCCTTTAGTGTGCGTAGATTTTGATGCATTATAGGCCTTATTTATTTTTGTTTATACTAGAACTTATCTATGCTGGCATTCCACCAAGGTGATTTATTTTTAAGGTTCCCAATATATTCAATTCTGCTTGGGACCTCAAGCTTTATGCTATATTATAGGAGTAGAATTAATTGACATATGTGACATTTAGGACTACATAGGACCTAGAAATCTTGCCGTTAAATTTGATGTAGTTTTAATAGGTTTGATTTTTTTTTAAAGTAATTGAATTTCCAAATGTTCACTGTGGTGGGTTAAGATGCCCTAAAGGAAATATTACTGATCTGGACTGATTTTGAACAGAGATGAGGATATTATATATTAGTATAAATAGCTGTGATGTTAGTGAGGATAAGCTCAAGAAGGCTTTGACCCCTAGTGAGCTGATTAACTATTTGTACAAGGGAGTTGACCTTTAACCTTTACTATGTTTAGGAATCTTTGGCCTAGTACAGATATTACAGTTAATGGATGGATAGTTGAAATCACCCATCAAAAATGTTATTTATGGGTAGTTCAGTAAACATATATAGAAATTTTCATGGTCCCCCAGGGTCAAGGAAGGTGACAAATAACAGGCTATGATGTGATCATTTGTATTGTTTAGGGTAATTTGAAGTTAATTGAGTTCTGTTTGTGGGTCCCAGGGAATCTCCCTTTTGTGGTAAATGGGTCACTGACATATATTGAACTCCCCTACATTTTCTATTGGGTATGAATGTGCAATTGATGCTAAAACCCATTAAAGATGCAGTGGTTTCTTTATAGTGAAACTGAACCTCTGTTGCCTACAGATATGGAAGCATTTAAGTTGCAGTTGAGCATTGAGATCTGGAAATTTATTGTTAAGATTTCTGGTACTGAGTAGATCAATGCTGATGATGCATGGAGTGGAAATTACTTTAAGTCTTTTTATTATATTGAAATACTCAGAAGACAGACTTTACCTAAAAAAAGTACTTGGGCACTATGGGGCAGCAAGGTATTTGTCCAGTATGTAGAATCAATTTCAAGCTATCCTTGGTGAAGCAAGTTACACAACTAATCATCTCATTTAAAAGTGACACAGACTGGATCCACCAACAATGACACCAGCTACTTAGCCAATTTTTAAGCAATTATCTTAATTTTGTATCTAGACATTCTTCTGGTGGATGACAGGATTCCACTCAGGCAACAGTCTTACCTGCATTTGGTCATATGCATAACAAGCTGCAATATGTCTCTTTGCATGCCCTTCTCATTTGAGCGATTCAGACAATTCACAGCTACGTGACCCATCATTAGGTTATAGTCATGTATTGCATATTTGAAGGGCTGTAGAGCCCTTGTGATGTCATAGATCCTGGCACAAGAAAGGCAGCTGCTGTAACCCTGTCTTTGCCTAGTTTAGTATGTGTAGAGTCAGTGTACCTGACAATGGAGTCACTAATTACAAGGACATTTCTGCTTGGATGAACAGACTAAGTGATAGCAGAAAGTTTGCAGTCTACAGCCTGGTGAATCAGTAAATTATATGAAAATGGTGTGGTTGCATTAGTGGATGATGCAAAAGCTCTTCAGTCCTGATTCGTAGAGGTTTATGGAGTATTTTGTATACCCTAAGCTTATGTTGGTTAAGTGTGATATTGTGGAGATATGCATGCATTTATGTAATGTTGGCCCAATAGTAGTCTGTCAAGGAACATTAACCAGGTGCTACACTGTCTTAAAAAAACAAGTGCAATGGAAACAAATGGCAACAAAAGGCATAGAAGTAGATTTGGCCTTTATGTTTTCTAGATGTGTCAAATTTCTGAGGTTTTGAGACATTGTAATTCATTAAGTGGATAAAATATGGGGGGTATCTAAACTGTGCTGTGGAAGATATGTATTAGGTGAGGTGAAGATGTACCATCACTAATGCAATAGCCAATTGAACTTACAGGAATAAAATTACATAATACAGTTTAATGTGAAAGTAGTATACAGCTATAGTTCAGTACAGCCCACAATTTTAGTATAATAACAATTGTATTAAGTCTGAAACGGTGGTATAAATTAAATACAGTAAAAGCCAAGAGTAATAGATAATTATGGTTTTATATAGTATGTGGCAAATAGGGTTACCACCTGTCCCACTTTGGGCAGTTGTGTCCTGCAAAAAAATTGAAAAAATGGCAAATGTCCTGAGATTTTTAGGATAAAAATGTTCCTATATTTTCTTTAATAGTTATATAAAACAGTTATTTTGCATCTGAAACATGTAATTGTTATAAGAAACAGAATAAGCAACTAAAATGCTACAAGAATAAGCTGTTATTTGGGCAAAAAAGTGAAGTTCTGTCCTTTGTACTGGCCGCGGGTATGTTTTTCCTGCAAAATCTGACATTTGTACCAAAAATGTCACACTTTGGGCAATTCAAAAGGTGGCAACCCTAGTGACAGATTGCCCACTGCTATCAATATGTAACAAATGTAAGGGATAAAGATATTGTTCTTTGATCTGCTCCATCATCCAAAAAAGGTCTGAAGGTTACCAGATGGATGGATGGTCTCTTGTGTTACACCACTGATACCCAACAGGTTAAAGCAAAGAAAAAAGTATACACAAATCTGATTCAATGACCAAGTTTTCAAATGAGACCAGTTCCCAAGATCATAAAGGGAATATGCAATGCTAGCCTGACTTTGGGCTTCCAACATCCACACCCAGGTTAGGACTATACACTGACACCTTACAGACTTGAGTCTTTCGCTTAGCACTCCAAGTCCCTGTCTTACCACTCTTTTTATAAACCACACGATCTTCCTGTGCTCCATACCCATACTAACTGGCAAACATATTATTATTTACAGACACACACACATACACACACACACACACACACACACACACACACACACACACACACACACACACACACACACCCCTTACAGAGAAGGCTGGTAGAATTTTCCAATTCCCCACCACTTTTTTCCTAGTAAAGAAACACTACCACTACCATAGATATGGCTGCAGATCACACGCACCACTTACTTGTGCCATTCTTGATTTGCAGCCGAATATACATTTTACAAATAATACCTCATTGGTAATATGTTACGCTATCTTGCCTTAGAAGCATATACCACAGGTTGAAGATCTACAGTGGGAAATAACACCCTCTCCTCAGTGAGAAATGCATAAGTAAATAATAGCCACAAGATTGTTAAGGTGAAAAAATAAAAACTGTACTTAGACAGTACAAGAAGTCAAAACAATTCAGATGCAAATAAAAAATGCTGACATCAAGAGAGCTGCACACAGGAAAAAAAAAAGATTCATGTGGATATATCAAAACCCATTTTAACTAATAATAAAGCTTCAAATCTAGCTCAATGAAACCACTTTCAGCAAATTTCAGAACAAGGCTTTTTTTGTAGAGGGCACTCACCAAGACTTTTATATCCCTATGCAGAGGTGCACAACAGTGGGCAAAAATGAAAATTCTACTATCACAAAAATTGATTTCAAGCAGTTACTTCACAGTAGCGAGATTTGCTGAAACAGTAGCTAACCTATTGACATGTTCCCAAATATAACAATCAGTTGTACAGACATAATATTTAAAGGAAACTCTAATAGCTGTAGAAATCTTGCTGTCATTGTTTTAAAGACTGCTGAACCTAACTGTTCCAAGTTAGTAAAATATACAAGCAGATATAAAATAGCTCTTATAGCAAGGTCTCAAAGAAAGACCAACTTTACATTGATTTCATCTCCAAAATATATAATTTAGCTAATTATTCCTGTGTGTTTTTCTACATACACAAACTAACAAATTTGCTAGTTTCTCAACTATGATTAGATATACCTTTTTAAGAGTCTAGTAAATGCTGTTTTATGGCATTTGGCTTCCTGATTCTAGACCGTAGGAAGTTTAACTTTACATTTCAGTTAGAAATTCTATGCATTTTCATTTCCTTTTATCTCATTTTGTACTTTCACAGAGAAGGTCACAAAGTTGCCCACATTCTCATGCCACAGAAATACATGTTTCAGATTTTACAGAACTTAAGTATAGCTACATTAATGTATTAACAGTGTAAAACAAGGAAATCAATACATCACATTTTAAACAAGTTTCTCTACCCTGGTATTTCATTATACACAATTATAGTAGTGAGTCAGTAATAACACAAATTCCATATAAGAATGATAGACTTTTCTAGCATTAGCAACTACTAGCTACTACTTAGATACCAGAGGCATACCTCTCAAATGTACCGCATAAAGAGGAACATACCTCATTTGAGATCTTAAAAAGTTCATGTTCCTCAAAGTTCCACATTGAAAGGGTCTATCACACATTTAATGTTAGGATTTTTTAATTGAAATTCATGGTAAATAGAAAAGAATCATATGAATTCATTAAAAGATCTTTTTATAAGTAAAACCAGCATATTTTAACCATCATATGAGGATCCTGGTTGAAGTTGTTAGTTAGCCATGAGTATGTGTTCCACATTTTGTCCATTTGTTCTACATTATGAAGGCTAGTGTTCCTCATTTGGAGATGGAAGGTTGAGAGCTATGACCAGAGGTGCTGCCTCAGTGTAACCAATAACTTGAAATGTCTATACAACTAGAGACAAAAATGCTAGGCTGTGCAAGAAAACACTGACCTATTATTATAAAATGTATACGTTCATTACACTGTGGTGGATTAAGTTCATTGGTTGATTGAGAGCTATTAAGCAGCTTGAAATATTCAACAGATGTCAGTGTTACTATTTTTTGATTTCTTTATAGCTTTCTTTTCTGATCCTGATTGCTATCAGTCTCCCCTATTGGCCAATTAACCATTTATTTGCCATTAATAAAGTAGCATCTCACATCACCCTGTAAAGACGAAGTTTCCTCCTTCTAGGGATATTCACTACAAGATTCCTTAACTTACAGGTCAGTGGGTGGAGAGATCTAGTCAATGGAGATGTCATCATCTTAGCAGGCTAGGTACTTTGTGCTATAATCCCTGTCCTTAGCTGTCCCTGGCAAAGCTATAATGCTTAGCCTAGTGGTACATACAATACTACACACACACACACACACACACACACACACACACACACACACACACACACACACACATGGACACTAAGGTTTATGTACAGTGAAACACACTGTTTGGTAGGCCTCAGATTTCATTTTTTTCCCCTGGTTTATTGCCAGTTCTTATGCACTAGGTGTTCAGCATGTGGCAGTGGCACAGTGAACCAAACATCCTCCCTCCAGGGTTAGAAGCCAAATACAGCCTTTCTTTCCCATACCTCCCCAACCAAGTCCTCCAGTGTTCCGGCTACTAACTTGCTTTCTTTTTGGCACACTGGGCATGAGAAACTTACCAGTGACAGCATGGATTTTGTCAGGTTAGAGTGCATTTGGTTTCTATTATGTTGTATTATTCAATATTGCATTTTTTTAACAAAGGAGGAAGAAACATGCTCATAACCGTACGATTATAAGGTACAGAAGTACACTGCTATGACTATGAAGGGAACATAATTTTATTTGCAAAGCAGTCTTTATCAGATTACTGTTTAAGTGTGCATAAGAAATATGGACAAATAAAAAATAGCTTTATATTGTATATGTAACAAGGTACTTAATTAGAAAGGTATGATGAAAATCTTAAACATTGTTTCATGAATTTTAGTGTCATCATCATGTTCTTCATTTGCTCAAACCAGACCTTAAACAGTACATTTCAGGTGAAAAAGCCTGTGAAATTTGACAAGTAAATTCAGAATTGTGTCCATAGTATGAGAATTTACTATGATGATGTAGTTGATGGACAGTACAATTCCATAGCTAGCAGTGTTTGTTCACAACATTTGGTTTCCTAGTTTGGATTGTGCATGTAGCACCTTCTATGTGAATTTTACATGTCATCTCCACTTCCACATGTTTTTGTCATGTTTATCATGGTGCACCTATATTTCAAAGATAGTTGCACATGAATTGGTGATACTGAATTGTCCCTGTGCATGTCTGGACATATCACCTAATCCCCTCTCTCTCCTGCACCAATCAGGCACCTTTGTCTTCTCACATTATTTCCAAACACTAATATGTGAGATCTCTACCACATTTATATAGTTGATTTCTGTGTGTCCTTACCTTTCTTATGCTATCTTTTACACTTGGTGTTCTATCCCTTCTTCTTTCCCACTTACTCTAACCATCATTTCCTATTGTCCCCTGCGTTATGCACTTTATTACTATTAATATTATTAATTCATTGATAACTTCACATAACATTTTCTTTGTATTCCTAATACTTCTTATTAACTTGCTTATCTACTGTCATTTATATTTGTCCGGGCTGAGACTGCAATAGATCCATTTGGATCAGTATTCTACCTGGTTACCAAATTGAATAAATAATAAATGTAGGTGATTATGTTTTCCCTATGATTGACTATTATCCAGTTTTGAGTTTGCAATAAACATGTCCCTGGTACTTATGAGAAAGGGTTCTAACCTACCAAGACCATAAAATAGATAAAGCAAGAACAGAAAATCCATGTATGTATGTATGTATGTACATACATATGTATATATATATATATATAGAGAGAGAGAGAGAGAGAGAAATGACTGACTGGCTAGATAAAAAATCATTATGGCTTCTATGACTGATATAAGACTTACAAATTCCTAGTAATATGGCAAGAAGCCACCTAATGCACCTCAGGATTTTAATTTGAAGGACTAAGACCTTCATTAACCCATTTTTATGTAGACAGAAAGTAGCATCTTCAGCCAGTGTTGCAGGTTTAATAGTATAAAACCCTGAGGATGGCCTAGGCAAACTGAGTCTGATTAGCAACTCTAGCAGTTGATGGCACTGACAGGGAGAATGGTGGGGCTCTAATGCTGGAGGGGATGGAGGGAGGGTGGAGCCAACCACACATATTACCATTATCCCCAGAGAAGCAGCTGCCGACACAGAGGGAAGGCATGTGGTGGCTATTAGATTCACCAACCACTGATGGGTGGTAGCCTTCATAGTAGTTGCACTGAAGTATGTAATCTTATAGGGAGAGCATTGTGGGCCAATGTAGTGACATGGTGTGCTTATCCCCAATACCCATAGGGTGACCTTAAGCCATTCAAATGTTGTCATTGTCATAATACCCGGGAGAGTACGAAGTATTTTCATAGCTACTTGAATTATTCACCCCCACCCCACCAGACAGCTTGCTCCTTGGCTCTGAGTGGAATCCCTCAAACAGAGGTACAAATGGACACTGAATGATTGATGGAAGGGTTGGTGATGGGCAGGTACAGCATTCAAACTCATGCAGACAAAACAAAGTAAAAGAAAAACGAAAAAAGAAAAGAAATCAAAATCTTCTGAGTTGTAATTACATTTGAAAACTCATTTCAAGTATTTGGATCCTTAACTGTATGACTTCATAAAAATTAAAGGTATGACAAATACTTTATGCATATTTTTTTGCTGAGGTATACAAACCCTACAGTCTCTGTTCTGGAGGCTGCTTCCACGTAACTGCTAGCTATACTTATTAAAACATGGTTCAAATTATATCAGACAAATTATAATACTTGGCATCTAGCAAACTAAGCATTCTATTTGCTCTGAGGTAGTGTTAGTCTTATCTTTGAGGTACCATACTTAGCTATTGTAGGTGGGGGTGCAGGGCTGGTACAGCTTAAAGACATCTTTTTATGGATTCATTTTCTCCTACAGTAAGCATATATAATCTTAGCTATAAAGCTTCTCACTTGAGCTTTTTATTTAACTTATTTATTGATTTTAGTTATACCATTTGTTAATCAGGGTAGGCTGTTTGAGCAGAGCCCATTTTCAGGCAAGGCTTAAGAGAGAAAAGCTCCATGCAAATACAATTTAGATTACATTCAAAATAAATGATAATACTGCAGTGATTCATTAAAGTTACAGATTCAAAAGCATCTAGCAACATTCTAGTTGGCATCAAGGAATTCAAATCTAATTCTACAAATATATTACAGTTTCATATGCATTGCCACAGATAGCACATTTAATAGTATTTCAGGCTAATAGTAAGAAAAGGAACTAGTGGAAAGTGAATGAAGAGGAATAAGGAGTTATTGAAGAGATAGATGTAATAGTAATTTAGTTAGTATGCAGCTAGTGACAAGAGTAGTACTGATGGAGGTTAGCTAGTGAGATGTTAAAATATGTTTAACACCTTTATTAAATTATCACTTAAAACATAGGCAAGCACACATTAATATAAAAAACAAAGTATATTAACGTGTTTCCAGTTACATACATTACAAATCACGTCTTTTTTGTAACTATCATCTGTCTAAAATTACATTAATTGTTCAATTCCTGCATTTCCTTAAACCTTACTCTTCCTTCAGAACATTATTCTGCATGTATTGTTCCCACAATTTTAATTTATTTCTATTACTTCTATCTAATTTGCTCCTTCTCTTTTTCAAAAGATCCCACTTCCAGTTATTTTACCTGTATTTCAATCAATATTAAATGTATATGTGCCTTAATTGTGCAGATTTAAAATATCCCTTCAAATCAGGTAATTCTAAATGAACTTGCTCTTTTGGAAAGACTGAGATGTTGAATTATTTGATCGGAAACTGATACAACAGGGTAAGAGACGATAGGCTATATTGGATGGATATATATTATATGAAGTGGAATGTTACAAAGGATGGACACACCCAATTAGGGGCAGACTGATTTCTTATTTTTATTTATTTTTCCTAAACAGAGTGTAGTATAATGTAGTTTAGCTTCATTGCTAATGCATGGTGGAATCGAGACATTAAAAATCACTGCCACTTCAAATGTTTGTATCAAACAGTCAGTATAGGTATGGTATTATATTAAACAGATGATGTATAAAGCAGTCAAACATCACACTGGAATGAATCTATAGGCGATTCATACCTAAAATATTTGGAAATGATCATGTGAGCAATCTATTTTGTCTCTGCCTGTATACATGGGTTCATGGTATCCCACTGAAAAGCACTTTCCTCAAACTCCATCTTTAAAATGCAAATACATACAAAGTTGGTGTTACCAAAAAGTGCAAAACCTCTGTTTAACTTTTAGTTTTTTTTTTCCAGGAGTTATCTCTGTATTCTACAACTTCACCATATATATAAAAGCATCATCAAAAAAGACGTGTCCAAGCAAAAATCTAGTTTTTTTATTATTACTGCATTTACAGCTCCCTTTTGCATCTGTCAGTGGCCTTGCAGTACTTCTTAGAATCACTCCACGTGAATATGAATGGAACTATTAAACAGTTAGTAGCTTTTTTTTTTTAATTCACTTTGTTGATTAATTAGATCCATTTTGGCCTCTGACACATGCACCCCTTCCATGTGTCTGTTTGCTTAAAGGTAGGGTAGAAGCAAAATGTAAGAACCGAAGAACTGAATAAAACATCATGTTCAGTTCCCATATGATGCAGTTGATTGTTGTGCTAAATAACAAATGACAGAAGTGCTGTGCTAGTGATATTGAGGTCCATTTTGTGTCACTAAATCTTCAGCTTCTTGTTCTGAATTCCTGCATCACTACATGCTGATATGAGAGGTAGTGCCTGTTATACTATTTAATGTACTTCTTTATGTTTGTTAAACGGGCACATCCCACTGACTGAGCATGTTAAATGTATTCAGTGGAGTCCTCAGGTGGCATTTCTAGTGACCAAGGGACATGTATATCTAGAACAATGTGGAACCCCCTCCCCATGTTTTTTCTGGTTAATTTTGTGTCAGAAAGAGCAGTGGAAATTATTACCTCTGCTGTACTGTGCATCAGACTTCCTTTCTTGATCTCATATCACAACAATCTGTGATAGAAATTCCTATTTATAAGAGTGAGGAGTGACAAAAATGTCACTGGCTGTAATGAATCAGGGTGTCATAATATTACCTTATTTAGTGGTATACAAGTGCTACTGACTATGCCAAAAAGCTTGTTCCATTTTGCTGCACACAATTTACAACCATCTCTTTCTTGCTCAGATACAGTTGCTAGACTAGAAATTAAAAAGCAAAGTGCCAGGGATGCACTACAGCTGCAAACAAGTGAAGTAGCCATGACTTCAGTCATCTTCAGTGTTTCAGTGCCAACTCAGGAGGTTGAATGGCAACCCCAAGGGTTGTTAGCGGAATTTTTATAACTGCTCCTACAGTTTCAAAGCCTTCTTTTGCTAATTTCTACACAACCTTCTGTTTTTGCTGCTGCATATAATTATTTATTGCCCATAAATGCCTTATCTGCATGTCATAAACAATGAGACTCTCTGTATCCAATGATACTAACTGGTTTAATGGACATGTAATTTGGCTGTAGATGTTACACTATTTACACATTTCAGCTGGAGCAATATTAGCTATTGAGTATGCTTTTAAAGAACATTTTGACATCTAGTCTACCACTAAGGTTTGAATTTCCTTGAACGCTATGAAGTATATAGGGATGTTTTTTTCTTGCTCCAATTATGAATGTATAAGACCAAACTTTCTCTTTTAAAATACATCTTTTTCTGTTCTGTTAATATAGATGTATTTGATGTGAAACAACTTATGGAATCTTGCTGTAAGTCAATATTTTCTGTTTCTAAATAAAGAAATGAGTGTGCACCTAGAATGGGGGTAGAAAGGTGATGTGGAACTCCACCTTGATGATGGTATTTGTCAATACCTATATAAATGTATTGAAATTAAGGGCTTTACATATATGAAGGCATCAAGTCCAGACCTTGTAAAGATTTATTTGCTATGTTTGGGATTATTTGACCAAGAAATGCTGAAAGCTTACTTTTAACTTATGTAATTCTGCTGGTCATTTATATTGACAGTGTAATTTTTTTTTTTTTGCACAGAATGAGTAGTGAGGGGCATTTTAGCCAGATCATTCTTTGCAAAACCCTTCTACAGTATCTGAAAATCCTCTGTGACAGATACTCACACATGCTCCCCTCTGTGATCATAGCAAAGATATGGTACATGAAGAATTTGAAGATATGTGGACTGATAGTATATTTAATGATGGGGCTATTGTCTCACATGGTGATGGTGATGTTTCAGAAACTTTTTCTGCTTCTTCTATGGGCAACAGAGTCAGTAGAAGAATGTGTAAAGAATGTCAGCAAAACACATGGGCTTCTGTCTCTTAGCCCTTAACGTTAGTGGCATGAAACAAAACAATAGACATTATAATGTTGGTTCATAGCTTTCCACCTTACATTCAGATGGCATTTTCTTTCAAGACAAATATCTTTATCACGATTTCAGATTGCATTTGAAAGAATTATATTATAGTAAATGTAAAATTTCCTTAGACCAGATTATTGATCGGGAGTTAATTTGTTGAATATTCTCTCCTCTACCTCTTTTTTATAAATTAGTTAGTCTTTAACTTAGAATGATATATGCACTCTGCAAAAATAATGAAACTGTTGTTTAAGTGGTTATTAACACATATATGCCAGTTGATCTTTTGAACAAAAATGTGTTTAATACCTAAGGGGTTCAGAGTTTGGATGAGAGTCCTTAATCATGGTTACAGAAAGTCATCTTGTATGGATATTAGGATTGTTCTGGATTTTTTTTCTCATAATCATTATGAGGTTACTTCTTCACTTGGTCAAACTTATTTTAAAGAACCTTATAGAAATGAAATAGATTTTTCCTTTCTTTTGTCACACCTTAAAGTCACCCCCCCAAAAAAAAAAAAACTCGCTATAAGATTTTCTAAACATATTATTTTATTGTCTTATACAAGATAAAGCAACAAATATGCCTTCTAGAATTCCAAAACTAGATACTATAGTTTCATTTAGTAAGGATTATAAAAGTATTTTCACTGTGTTGTGGTTTGATCATTTGATTATGTGGCTTTATAATTCATTGATGTTGGTGAATTACCTTTAAGCAGAAACTATTAAATGAAAATATATACTTAAAAAATGGAGTCCTGATAAAGAAGCAAATAATTTTCTCTTGTTACTTTGTTTTCATTTCTTTCTAGATTCTACAAGAACACGATTGAGCTAAAATGCTAAAATAAATGTAGTATCATTTACTATGCAAACAGAAATACCCTTCTTGTACCACATTAATAACACCTCATTCAGAATAGACACAGTCATCAGAGATTTGGTCACATTTGTTGACAATGAGCTCTCCTTTGACCACCATGTAGTCATAGTAGCTAGGAAATCCTTCTATCAATCCCAGCTGGTTACTAAGGGTATTTCCTCTAGGTCCAAGGATGTTATCATACTTCTGTGCTCCTCCCTTAGTAGGCCAATAATTGAACACAATGCACTCTTCAGCATGTACCTGTTCATATGATCCAACTTGAAAGACCCCGATGTTTCCCCAGAAAGAATATCAAGGGCCTGATTTCTACTACCTATGCATCTTAAAGCCATAAAGCTCTATCCCTGTTCTATGCCTCGTACAGATTCCTTAGAGGTTATCTTTACTTGGCTTGCTCGGCCTCAAATGACATTGACCTGGGTGACCTCCTTAATATTCACAAAAAAAAAAAAAAAACACCATGAGCTCCTATACTAAAGAGCTTAACCTTCACCGTATCATAAACCAAACTTGCTAAAACCTCACAGAAGTCATGTCTTATGAAGCAGACTCTCCTTTCATATTAATCAGTTATTTCCTTCACCTTCTTCAAATGCAGCCTGGATGTTTGGATGGGTAATCTCAAATGCATCCCAATCTTATCTCACAAATCCTCATAGAAAAATGGTAGCAAGTAATGGGAATCACACCCACATTTATGTAGGTTTTGATGAACTGTATCATGATTAATTCATAGACTGTTACTAAGCTAATGACTTGGGGCCTTTCTAAGCCTAGCCAAGTTTTCCCAAAAGAATAATGATGTCCTGCATCCAAATAGGACATTGAGAGAAAGGCATTTATAAGCTACCTCTGTCCATAAGGGTGTAACTTTCCTTTTCCCCATCCACTGGTCTAGGTTGTGATTAAACTGGGTAATAGACAAACTCAGCTTCACATGGATAGGAAGCCTGTTCCATAGGAGGGCAGTCTCTGGGACACATATCTGTCTCTCCAGCATGTTCTGTTTATGTCACAGACAAAATTCAAGACCCTAAACTTTGTATTTCTGGTACTCTTTGACTTACGAATATGTAAGAGATTCATAAGTGTGGGTGGATCAACCCTCAGCAATCTATAGGAGACTGAGTAGAGGGAAAGGGATTTAAGGCACTGTGCATAAGAAAGGTTTGTTATGCTCTGTATTCTTTGAGGTCACTTTAGTTGCTGCATATGCCTTGTCAGGTACTTACCAAAGGGAGCATTGTACTCAATGATTGGTCTGATAAGGAAAGAGTACAGTGAGATAATGACCTCTTTGGACATAGATGCCATGTCCTTACTTATAAGTTATACAACATAAAAGGATTTTCTTTCCACTGTGGCCACATGTCGGTTGAAGATAAGGCTACTGTCCACGTGCATACCCAGATCCCTGACTACTGGGTTAACTCATAGGGATGTATTAGCAACATGGTAATTAGCAAGGATGGTTGATTTTCCAAAGGGTACAATTATGCATTTCTTAGCACTGAGTTTAAGACCATGGCTTTAGCACCATTTATTAGTCAGAGATGGAGCTTCTTGAAGAAAGCTAGTGTCTGTAGGGGAGTTAATGATAACCCATCATCTGCAAACCTAGTCAGCCAAAAACCTTCAGTATTTGCTTCCATTTCATAGAAATAGATGCCAAACAGGAGCAGGCCCGATACCAAGCCCTGAGGGACTCTGCTAGTGACTGGTCTCTTGCTGGAGGTAGCCTCACCTATTTTGACCTCCTGGTCCTATCAGTGAGCCAGGTGGCTATACAGTGGGTAATACCAGGGTTTATACCTAAATAAGAAAGCTTGTCTATAATGCCTGAGTGGGATATTGTATCAAAAACCTTGGCCAGATCAAGGTAAGTTGTGTACACAGTCTTACCTTCAACCGATGCTTTGGTGACCCTCTCAAAAAAATTCCACCAGATTTAATAGGCATGACCTTCCTTTAACAAAGCCAAACTGTGATGGGTCCAGAATTTGCAAGTTATCTATGTCCTCACTTATCATATCCATGATGATTCTTTCCATGGCCTTACATACAGGCTCGTAAGACTTATTTGCCTGTAGTTACCCAGATCAGTGGTTATACCTCCTTTGTGCAGGGGAATGACTATAGCCATCTTCCATTCCTTGGGCACAAAACCAGACTGAAGGCTCCAGCTGAAAAGTGGTTCAAGTGGACCAGAGAGGTCATGTTCCATGCTATTTATTAAACATCCTAGGATGTTATCAGGGCCCATCAATGCAGTGTTTTTTGACCTTAGAAAGTGCATTAATGATCTGTTCTCTAGTAATGGTTTGGGGGATTGTGTTATGTGATATTTACTTTGGACTACTGGGGGGAGTGGGGGTAGAATTTGAGCTGAACCTGTCAGCCAGAAGGTTTTCAATGGCCTCTGGTTCAGTGTGGGTGATGCCATTTACAATAAGTTCTGCACATTGTTGTGTATTTCCTCTGAGGTTACAGACATTGCTGTAGAAAGCTTTGCAGTAGTCCTTTGCCTGAGAAACTATTTTTTCCTTCAAATTTAGCCTTTGAAGTATTAAATAACTTTCTTTGCTGCCTGTTTAGATTGGTCAGGGGGCTTTTAGTATGTATGGTTGTGTTTCTCCTACTTTTGGCCAAGATTTTTTTCTTTTGTTGTATAATCAATTGATAGTGGGATTACATCAGGGTGGCTTGTCTTTTGGGTTTGCCTTATTCTTAATATGAGTGGGCATAGCTTGATCTATACAGCTATAAATATGGAAGTACAGAGATTAGGTAAATAGCTCAGTATAGTCTATGGTGTTTACTGGGGTTGGGGGTGCTTAGAATTTAGGCAAGGTGTTGCTTAGTATTGAAAAGTTAGCCTTGGAATAGGTCCTAAAGGTTTTTGGTTTTGCTGGTTCCACAGATTTCATTTTAATTTCAAGTAATACTGCCTTATGTTCACTGGGTGAGGAACATTGGCCACTATGTTCATGAGTACAAGGTCAAGGATGTTTGTACCCCTGGTAGGAGAATGGACCAACTCTTCCAGGATGTTGGTATAAAACTTTAGGAATCGCTAGGCCTCGAAAATTAGAAGTGGTTTAGGATCCCCAATCAACAAAAGGGTGGTTCAGATCCCCAATGAATATTGTATTGGGTTAAATGGCGAGGGACTCTAGCACATTAAGATACATGGTATGGGTTTCTGGGTAAATGGAGGGGGGAAATAAACCAAGCAACGCTGATACTGAACAAGTGTTTAATAAAACAAAGCTTTCAGGTCAAACAAACCCTTCATCAGTGTATAAAATACTGATTTGTATGTCCTAAACCAACCAGAAAAACTTCTCAAAAAATCAGCAGTATCCTTGACATAACTTTTTATGTATAATGGTTGTTTAGACAAGTCATTCTGTAAATATATTGAAATGGGCTCTGTAGCCCAGCCCCTCCCAGATACAATTGGTCTCATGGGGGGGGGTTCCAAATGTTTGTGGACCTTCAGTAGCCCATATAAAACAGGCAGTTTGGGATGTGCTACAGTAAAATATTGATAGAGCTCTATGCTAATGACAATAATGGCGCCACCTTTGTTAATGTGAATTCTATCATTAATTTATCTAAGACAGAGCTTACAGTATCCAATTTAACACTGCTAAACAAGGGAGTGAAATTCATTCCCTGTGCTGTGGATGGTTTAAGCTCTCTATTAATGGATCTGAAGGTTTTGCTCGTAATTTGGATTTAAAGCTTATATTTAAACAACAAGAAACATTGCATAGTAATGTATGTAAACGTGCTAGCATTTTTATACCAAATAGTCATCCTGTGGTGGTTGCTTTTCTACTATTTGTGAAAGGCAGATTAGAGAAGTGTATAATAAATGTTCTTTTAGAAAGATGTTTAATTTGACTATTGATGAATGTACTTCTTTGAAGAAATTGATACAGGATGATAATATAGTTATAAAAGAAGCTGACAAAAGGTGGCACTGTTATTGTTATGGATAAACAAATGTATTTTAATAGTATGTCTCTATTCTTAGCTGATGAAAGCACTTTTAAATGTGTAAGTAGCAATGATGTGTACAAGCCTGTGAGTGTTATCAACACAATGATATATAATTTATAGCTGTGAATGACATTAGCATAGAGCTCTATCAATATGTTACTGTAGCACATCCCAAACTACCTATTTTATATGGGCTAGCGAAGGTCCACAAAAATTTGGAAAAGCCCCCATGAGACCAATTGTATCTGGGAGTGGTTGGGCTACAGAGCCCATTTCAATATATTTACAGAATGCATTGTCTAAACAAAACTACTATTATATGTAAAAAGCTATGTACAGGATACTGTTGATTTTTTGAGAAGTTTTTCTGGTTTGTTTAGTTCACACACATCACTTGGTACCACAAATAAGTTTTTGATGGTGACTCTTGATATTCAGTCACTTTTTACTATCATACCTAATAGTTATGGCATAGATGCCATAAAGGGACTTCTAGTAAAAAATGGGCAATATTCTGGTAGATTCAGTGAAACTATATGTAAATTACTCCAGTTAGTACTAGATAATAATTATTTTGTTTTCAATGAAAGAATTTACCATCAAATATCTGGCATAACAATGGATACTCCCATTGCTAATACATATGCTAATCTAGTACTGGATAAGTGGGAGACTGAATTTATATATCATGGCCCACAGCAATATTCTCAGAATATTAGTTGTTTTAAGAGATATGTGGATGATCTGTTTTTTTCTTTGGCATGGTAGTAGGAATGAACTAGATGTGTTTTTAAATTATTTGAACAACAGTACTGATTTTTTACATTTTTCTATGTCATGTTCAGATATTAGTATTAATTTTCTGGATGTGAGAATCTCATTTGATGGGACTGACATATAAAACCCCCACATATAGGAATACATTTTTTCATTGAAGCAGTAGGCATGCTCCATATGTGTTTAAAAGTGTCACCAAAGCTCAGTTTGTTAGGACTAGTAGATTGAATACTGTTATAGAAGAATGTAAGAAACAAATGCAGGAACTGAAAGGTGAATTTATAGAGAGGGGCTATAATAGTGAGTCCCTGGACATGGAAATTGAATATGTTTTGGGCTGTAGGGATGATTGTACAAAACCCTATTTCTCTATGAACACAATGGGAATATCCTCTGTAGCTATGGACACAAACTTAGATATAGGAAAGTTACATTTTATTACAACATATAATAGAGCTATTTCTGAGGTAAGAAGAATTATTAATAATAACTGGTTTATACTAACATCCTTACTGAGTTATGTCCCATAGTTGGCATGAAACCCAGTTTCACATATAGAAACTGTCAGAATTTAAAACAGAAGTTCTGTTATAAGGACGTGTGTCAAGAATGGTGTGGTAATGGCACTTAAATCAGGTACCCTTCCCTGCTACAACTGTAGCTGTTGTGATGTTAACAAAAATAATATTTTTCAACATCCAATAACTAGGAAGAACTATATTTTTTCTGGCTAAGCAACATCTGTTACAACAAATATAATATACCTGGCTACTTGTAACAGATGTCAGGCATTTTATGTTGAAAAATGTACCAGAAAACTGAAATAAAGAATAACTGAGCATCATTCAGAAATAAAGAAAGAGACTGACACTAATTCTGTGGCTAAGCACATTAATACATATGGAAATGCACATAAATTCTCTTTTAGGGTGATAGAGTGTATAGGGATATACGAGGGGGTGACTTGAACAATACGCTTGAGATGAAGGAATATCCCTATATTACTCTAGCATGTCCAAAGGTCAGTCAATGGTTTCCTCTCCAGTCCAGCTGGTGAATCTGGGAATTTTGAGGCAATGTTACAACTGTCTCATGTACACAGACAACCCTCTCCTCCTCCAAACAGGTTCAAATATATGTGAGAGATGCAACCATATAGCCAAACTGGAGGCTGAGCTCTCTCATCTCAAAACTGATGTAACCAGTCAGGAGGAGAAGGTAACCTCACACAACACAATTCCAGTATCACATAGTCCCACCACAACAGCGAACTAAACACATAAAAACACAAAAACATACTCGGAGGCTCTAAATAAAAATCTACCTAAGCAACAGAGACCTCCAAAGCAGACATCCAAGCAAACGCTACCTCAAAACAAAACACGTACAACACATATCACACAAAGTCAGTGTGCCAAGCAGTCACAGCCCTTAAGGCTGAATAACACACCTGATACCCTTGTAATAGGTGACTCTATTGTCAGACACACTGACATCCCGCTCACCAGGCTGAATAAAGAGAAGATCACAGTGAGCTGCCTGTCGGGCGCTAGGATCCGCCACATAACGCAAGCACTCAGGTCACTCCAAAGCAAATACAAATATGACTCAGTCATTGTACATGCTGGCGTCAATGACCTGAGACACACCTCCCTCGAATACATGAAAAGAGACATAGAGGAGCTCTCTGATCATGTAGCCCAGGCCGGTATGACCCTGACCTTGAGCAGTATCTTACCCTCACCTAGAATGATGCCACAGTATAAAGACAAAATGATCAATTTTAACAATTGGCTAAAATTTTGGTGTCATTCAAAGGGGATCCAGTGTCTGTCAGCCTGGGATGACATGCTCGACAAGCCACATTGCTTCGCTAGGGATGGCTTGCACCAGTCACTCCTGGGCTTTCGGATATTGGCAAAGGCTCTTGCCACCCCCATAGTGCCTTTTTTAGGCAAGGCTCAAAAGTCAAACCCACCTCCATAGACAGCACAAGGAACAAGAAACTAAGGGTAATGCTGCTAAACGCCAGAAGTCTTAACCTCAAGATACATGCACTCAAAGCTCTCCTCAGTATGGAGAACATCGATATCTGTGCAGTGACATAAACCTTTTTCAAGGCTCCAGAGATCACCCCAGCACTACCAGGTTATACCTCATATCATGCTTTTCGGCCCCAAAACCCGGACTGAACCACAAAAGGAGGGGGAGTTTCCATATTTATCAAGGATATCCACACCTCCAGGTTAGTGGCAGTGCACGAAGTAGTGGAGACCATCCATGTGCAACTGACAGTGAGCAAGACTGCTTTTCAGTTTATAGCATCCTACAGGCCACCCTCTCAAAGTCATTAATCCCACACATTCTACGGACATCTCCAGGAATGCATGGATCATGCTATCCCAAACAAAATCAAGACCCAATCATCCAAAGGCAGGAGTCCAGTCTGGTGGACCCCAGCCATAAATAAACTGTACAACAGAAGGAGGAAGCTACTACATGATAGAGCAAAATCCCTAAAAGGGAAGGCATCTCTGATCAGTACTAGCAAAAAATTACGATCCCTCATAAAATCCTCCAAGGCCAGCTTTGAGAGAAAAATTGCACAGGACACTAAAGACAGTCATAAGGCTTTTTTCAGTTATGTTAGGAACCTGGGATGCAACTCCCAGACTTGTTCTAAGTTGATCCTAAACAACAAAAAATACACTGAACCCACAGACATCACCAATATCCTGGCAGACAGGTTCAGTGCAAACCTCTCCACCCCCCCCCCCCAAAAGAGCAAGTATCTATCCCGGCAGAGTGCAGCCTCCCAAACATCTCTGATGCTCAGGTGAAGGCTGCCCTCTCCAAAACAAAAAAAAACACTGCTTTCATGGGACCAGGTGGCATCCCGGGTTACATCCTACATGAACTCCAAGAAGAACTAATCCCTCAAGTAAAACTGCTGTACAATCTCAGCCTCACTACAGGATATGTGCCCAAAGAATGGCGTACAGCAACAGTGGTCCCACTCCACAAAGGTGGCGCCTCTGCGGACCCTGGAAACTATCGCCCCATAAGCCTGACTAGCCTAGTATGCAAGTCTATGGAGAGGATCATCATGGAACTCATAAACAAAGACATTGGGGACCTACAGACACTAGATCCTACCCAATTTGGCTTTGTCAAGGGCAGATCCTGCCTTTTGAACCTGGTCAACTTCTTCGAAACAGTCACTAAGGCCATAGATGAAGGGAAGGTAGTCCACACAGCCTATCTGGACCTCGCAAAGGCATTTGACACAATACCCCACTCGGGCATCATAGATAAGCTATCCAGCCTGAATATAAACCCCTATGTCATAAGATGGGTTGCAAACTTTCTCAAAGACAGAACCCACAGAGTCAAAGTTGCTGGAGCCATGTCAGACTCAAAACCGGTCACAAGTGGCACCCCACAAGGTTCTGTCCTGGGACCTCTCTTGTTTGGTATTTACTTTTCTGAGGTACAGGCCAACGTGGGAGGACTATGGCTCACCAAGTTCGCAGATGACTGCAAACT
Organism: Protopterus annectens; assembly: GCF_019279795.1. Lineage (NCBI taxonomy): Eukaryota > Metazoa > Chordata > Ceratodontiformes > Protopteridae > Protopterus > Protopterus annectens. The sequence goes on from NC_056743.1 coordinate 735,941,430, forward strand.
GGGCGCAATAATCAACTCTCCAGCTGACACAAACATCCTTCAAAAAGGTCTCGCAGAGACAGATAATTGGTGCCAGAGCCATGGTCTAAAGCTAAATGCCAAAAAGTGTATAGTCATACCCTTTGGCAAAAACAATGTGCCCACAAATTACCACATAGGTGGTAATCCATTAAGTACAGAGAAAGTAATTAGGGATCTGGGGACCCAAGTTGATAGCAATCTCTCCTTTGACAACCACATTGCCAAAGTGGTTAGAAAGACCTTCTACATAGCCCACCTCATCATGAAAGGATTCACATCTAGATCAAGAGAGGTAATCATGCCCCTTTATTCATCCATCATCAGGCCCATCATAGAATACAATGCCCACTTTGGGATGTACCTTACCCAACACCTGCAGCAATTAGAAAGACCCCAAAAGTACCTCACCAGGAGGATCAAGGGACTCAAACAGATGCCATATGCTGCTCGGTTAAAAAAGCTCCAGCTCTACTCAGTTGCATACCGCCTACTTCGAGGCAATCTATGCCTGACATATAAAGCTATGTCCAACCCAGAATTAATGGACATGCTCCACCTCAGTAAATCTAAATCCCTTAGAGCCACGCGATCCAGGGACTTGAACCTCAGCACAGAAATAAATAGAACATGCTGGAGGGACAGATTAATAACCCAGAGGCTCCCTTCACTCTGGAATAGAATTCCAATTCATGTTAGGCAGAGCACCTCACTGACTCTCTTCAAGAAGAATCTTGATGAGTGGATGGGGGATCATAGATTTGTCCCGGGGATTACTTCCGTGTCACTATTAGACAGAGGCACAGTAAACTAAACTTTAAAAAGGGCACAGTATACTCAAATCAAGGGGTGGCATAAGCCAAACACAATCGAGCTAGGCTTATAAATGCCCCAGGGCAGATAGCCTAGTATGAACCTATGAACCTATGAACCTAATGGATAATACGCCTTTCTGCTGATGTATCACTAAGTTTAAATCAGACTGTTTCTTTAAAACCTGTATTAAGTTATAAACAAATGTGTTTGAAATAGAGACCTGTGCTTTTAAAATTATTCTTTTCAACTAGGACTGATTGTTTAATTGAATAATTAATGGCTGTGTGATTTTTGATAGTATAAATATGGTTAGTATGTGTTAGTATTTTATACACTGATGGAGGGTTTGTTTGACCTGAAAGCTTTGTTTTATTAAACACTTGTTCATTATCAGTGGTGCTTGGTTTATTTCATACTGCATTCAGTTTTGGTTCTATGAACTAAGCTTTGTTCTGCAACTATTTGGCTTTTTTGAGAAATGGAGGGAGACACATATGTTGCAAGGAAATGACACGCCACCCTGTTTATGGTGAGTTGCACATGTATGAGTTCCAGTGGGTCATACATTTTAACTAGTCTGGATGTGAGATTAGCCTTAATATAGACTGACACTCCTCTACTTTTAGGTCCCCTCGTGCAGTAGCTGGTCTAAAGGTGTGAAAGGCATTATAACCTTGCATTTCTGGGGTACTCTCAGTGACTTTAAACCATGTCTGTTACTACACAGATGTCTACATTCTTCAGGGAGAAGAAGGCTTGGAGGGAGTGGAGTTTCTTGTTAAGACTTCTAGCATTGAGCAGTACCACCTTCAGAAATTCCTTGATAAGTTTGGTTAAGTTGGTAGGTTTATCAGTTTGGCATTGCCTAAAAAAGGCACTATGGGGGTTAAAAAGGTATTTGCAAATATCTTAAAGCCTAGAGGGGATAAGTGCAGACCATCCCTGGCAAAGCAGCATGATCTGTCAACCATGTCCTCCCAGGCTGTGAAATATTGTACCCCCCTGGAGAGACACTAGAAGCTAAGCCAATTGCTAAAATCAATCATTTTCTGTTGGTAATGTGGCATCATTCTTGGAGAAATGCTAGGCTTATACCTGCCTGAGACACATAATCAGTGAGTGTGATCATGCCTCACTTCATATAGTGAAGGTAGGAACATCTCAGGTCATTAGCACCCACATGGACTATGACAGAGTCATGCTGGCACTTATGTGACTGATGGATCCTAGCCACAGAAAGGCAGCTAACTGTGACTCTCTCCTTACTCAGTCTGGTGAGGTGGACATCAGTGTGCCTCACTACAGAATCATCAATAATCAGAAAATTGGGTTTGCCTTAAGGGCTTAGCAGTGGAGGCACTGGATACACTGTTACTATGTGTGGCTGTGGGTGGTGCTTTAATGGAGTGTTTATGTGATGGCTGAGGACCCTTTCTTTGATTGCACTGTGCAGGAGATCTTAGTGTTTTAGGAAATTTACCTCTAAGCACCTCAGCATAAGTAGTTTTATGTGTAGGGTCTTTACCCTGTGCAGTAGGTATGGTGCAAGTGTCACTGACAACCTCTATAGGATTAAATTTGGTTGTATGTTGTTTTGCCTCCAGCATCAAAGTGTATTTACAGCTCTAGCATACACTATCTGTTTTATTAAGAATAAGTGGGTTGACAGTGTAAATGAAGCAATTGCTACAATGCCTCAGAATTCCCCTTTCAACCAGGCTGGCCACAGAGAGAGTAGGGAATTACATATCCATGGCCGCAGATCTACTAGGGAAGAGTGAGGGAAAACTTAAATATTGAACAAGTCAATAAGACAAGCAACTTTATGAGCAATGCTCAGCTATGAGCAAACTTTATGCTCTAGTAGTTAAAAAATCTGTCTAGACAGTAATGCCACAAAGGTGCAGACTACAGACCAGGACAAAGACACTTACAGGCACAATAAGCCTTCACCAGCAATTCCCAGCTCTGAAGGGTGAAGGCTTCCCTCACCACAAAACTTCTTAATGTAAAATAACTGGTTTGGAGCCCAAGTTCTTAAACCAAATCAAAGACACTTAGAATAATATGCACAATAAGCCTTCACCATCAATTCCCAGCTCAAAGGGGCACAGGCTATCCTCTCCTCCCACAAGAGTGTAGATCACAAACCTTCTTAATGTAAAATAACTGGCTTGAAGCCCAAACACTTACACCAGAACTAAGACACTTTTAGTACAACAGACACAATAAGCCCTCAAACAACCATCCCCAACTTAGAAGGATATAAGCTACCTCTCCTGCTGTAAGAATGTAGATCACAAGCCTTCCTTATGTAAGATAACTAGTTTGAAGCCAAAGTGCTTAAATAAAAACAAAACGGCTTAGAATAACACATCAGAGATACGTCAAGTGCAACTAACATTGGGTACGACAGCGGTTCAGGTCGTAGCCTGCTAGAAGTCCCCAACCATGTCCCAAGACTCACACTCCACATTCCTAAGCACCCTAGAGAATATTAGGGTCCAACCTAACAATTTCTTACTAGGTGACTTAAACTACCCCTCCATTAACTGGGTAAACTACTCATGTATCAATACACTTGCCCAACATTTCCTGGAGTTCATTAATTTCAATGGCCTGGACCAGCTCGTTCTTACCCCCACTAGAGGTAGCAACATCCTTGACCTGGTCATTACTAACATGGGTGACCATTACTCTACACCAATAGTTGGGTCCTCCCTGGTTAGATTGGACCACAAACTAATCACCTTGGAAATCCACATCCCTCCCACCCCTCCAGCAAAGGTAACCACCATGAAAAACTTCTCCAAAGCTGACTTTGGGATCCTAAAAACAGAGGTGGCTAACTTCACGGCACCCATGCAAATGGAGAATAGTTGCGTAACCACAGACTCATACACCAATGCATTGTATGAACACGTACACAAATGCATGGATCTCACCATACTCAATAGAACCAAGACCCTCTCCTCCAAAAATAGGAAGCCAATCTGGTGGTCCCCTGCCATAAACAAACTCTACAACAGAAGGAGGAAACTGATGCTGAATAAGGTTAAGTCCCAAGTCTGGAAAAACTCTCTTATCTGCCCCAACAAAGAGTTGAGATCCCTCATCAAATCTTCTAAAGCTAGGTATGAAAACAGAATTGCAGCAGATAGTAAAGACAAGGACAATGCCTTCTATAGTATGTAAAGAATCTCCATGGCAATACCCAGATTTGCTCTGAGCCACTGCACAATGGTACCTCCTATACCAAGCCAGCAGATATTTCCAGTATACTGGCTGGCAGATTCAGTGACAACTTTAACCCCCCCCAAAGGACCAATCCCAATGCCAGTAGATTGCCAGGCACCCAGTTTTACTGCTGCACAGGTTAAAACAGCACTGTCCAAGGCCAAGAATACAGCTTCTCTGGGACATGACAATATCCCTGGTTGTGTTCTACATGAACTACATAGTGAACTGCTACCTCACCTGTGTGCCCTGTTCAATCACAGTCTCACCTCAGGCTTTGTCCTTGCCAAATGGCACACTGCTACACTCATCCCTCTCCACAAAGGAGTAGCCACTACAGACCCTGGGAACTGTCGCCCCATTAGCCTGACGAGTCTGATATGCAAAACTATAGAATGCATCATCATGGACCTAATAAACAAGGATATAGGGAATCTGCAAACTCTGGATCCCACAAAGTTTGGTTTTGTGAAGGGTAGATCATGCCTGCTCAACTTGGTTGACTTCTCTGAGTCGGTCACCAGAGCTGTGGATGAAGGCAAGGTGGTTCATACAGCCTACCTTAATCTGGCCAAGGCTTTTGATACCATTCCCCACTCAGAAATCATAGATAAACTCACTAAGCTTGGCATCAGCCCCTATATCAGTAGCTGGGTTGCAAACTGGCTCACAGATAGACCCCACAGTGTGAAAGTAGCTGACTCCAAGTCAGACTGCCGGTTAGTCACAAGTGGACTCTCACAGAGTTCAGTCCTTGGTCCTCTCCTGTTTGTTATCTACTTCTCTGAAGTCCAGGCAAACACGAAGGGACTCTGGCTGACAAAGTTCTCAGACGATTGCAAGTTGGGAGCTATTATTAAGTCCCCAAGTGATGTTAACATCCTACAGGATGGCCTCACTGTGACTAACGAATGGTGTCAGAACCATGGCCTTAAGCTCAATGTCAAAATATGTGTCGTCATCCTCTTTGGGAAAAACCCAGTTCCCATGAATTACCACAATGATGGTAATCCACTGAACACAGAAGGTGTTATAAGAGATCTGGGAACACAGGTTGACAGCAACCTTTCTTTTGATCACCACATTGCCACTGTGGTCTGAAAGTCCTTCTATGTAGCACATCTCATTACTAAGGGTTTTGCATCCAGGAAGAAAGAGGTCATTGTCTCCCTCTACTCTTCCCTCATTGAGCCAATGATTGATTACAATGCCCCATTTGGCATGTACCTCACTAGACACCTACAACAACTGGAGAGGCCGCAAAAGTACCTCACAAAGAGGATCCTAGGCCTTAAACACATGTCCTAAATGGACAGTCTCAAAAAACTATTCTGTCTCATATCACCTACTTAGAGGCGATCTCTGCTTGACTTACAAAGCCATGTCTGACCCAGCTCTGTTATAAATGCTACATCTAAAGAAATCCCATCTCTCCGTACCACATGCTCCAGAGACCTCAACCTCATTACCACAATTAACAGAACATGCTGGAGGGACAGCTTCATAACACAGAGACTGCCCATGCTGTGGAACAGACTTCCCATATATGTCAAGCAGAGCACCTCGCTGACCCTCTTCAAGAGGAATCTTGATGAGTGGATGGAAAACAGAAAATTCACCCCGGGATAACTCCAGTGGCTCTACTTGACAGAGCACTGGGAACTAAGGTCGGGTAGCATTATGCCAGGGTAATCCTATGGCAAGGCTTGTAAAGGCCCCAGGGCCATTAGCCTAGTGCACACCTATGAACAGTTACAGTTTATCAGACTACTAACAAGCAGTAATAAAGGCTTTAGAATAAATGCAACTGAACACTTTAAGAACAAGCAGCAAAAGCAAAATAAAGTAATAAAATAGGAAGAAGCAAAATTACTGTAAAAACAGCTGAATAATGTGCAGTTTTTTTTAAAGTAAATGGGAAGGGAGAAACAGAAGAGAATTCAAGTTTAGGAGACTAAGGGGATGGGCCTTTGCAGCTGATCTCTCTGTACTCAGTAAAATAATCCAAAAATACAAAAGCCAGCACAAAAGGTTTATACGGTGTAACTTTATTTAAAAGTTAACACATACAGACCGGTTTCGGCATACATAAAAAGATTTCCTCAGTGTAACTGAACCAGAAAACAAGCACTCCTTATATACACACACCTATATGTAACAAAGATCATTCATTGGTTGCTCACAATTGCTCATTCAATCCAGGGGGAATCAAACCCCCTAGTTTAATTATCCATCCTTTTTAGTTTATTATTAAGTATATTGACCCTACCAATGTTAGTAGTTCTGTCCCCCTTAATGATATCAATAACCATGAATCTAAATGATGCTGAGGGATGAACAACCACATGTTTATATAATGTATTGGTAAGCCTTTTCAATTTAATGTCACTCATGTGCTGACTAATCCTGAAAGTCACGGGCCTGGACGTCTGGCCCACATAAAAGGCCAAACATGAACAAGTGGCTAAATATATGACCCAATCAGATGAGCAGTTAGCAAAAAATTTAATGTCATAAACATTTATCTTCTATCTGATCTAGATCTATCGTCTGATTAAGCCTATTGCAATGTGCACAGTGGCCGCAACTATAACAACCCTGAAGGACATCTCCCATTAAGGGAGATTGTTGAAGAAGGGCAACCATCTGGGCTGCCACCTTATAGTGATTAAAGTGGGATGCCAAAGACCTACCCCTCTTAAAACCAAAATGACAGTTGTCTCCAATGAGCGTCCTAATCTTCTCACTGCTTGTAAGTTGTTCCAGTTCTGTTGTACAACCTCACAAAAAACATTGGTGTTACGACCATAAGTGGTAATCATTCTGATGGGAGCTTGTTCAGAGGTAGATTTATCTTTATATTGTAACAGCTCCTGTCTAGCCATACCACTCGCCTCCCTACATGCCATAGTAATCACTCCAGGTTTGTATCCACATTCCTTAAATCTCCTGACCATATCCCTTTTATGATGATAGTGTTGATCCCTATCAGAACAAATGCGTTTTATTCTCATGAAATGAGACTTCGGTATATTCTGGATGACATATGGTGGGTGATGGCTGCTGGCTTGGAGGAGGGAGTTGTATTCAGGAAATCTGTGGAACACCTGCGTCTCCAAAGACCCATCAGTGTTTTTGGTTATAAGAACATCCAAAAAAGTGATATGATTTGAATCTTGTGTGCAGGTAAACTCAGTACCTCATTTGTTCCCATTTAGGTATTCCACAAATTCCTATAAATACTACAAATCCCTTCTCCATACAAGCCAACGGTCATCCAAGTAACATCGCCAGATGTTCATTCCTGGCAAATAAAGATTGTGTAGGGGATCATATATATAAGCTGTTCTTCTATAAAAGCCATAAACAAATTGGAATATATGGGGGCAAAGGATGCCCCCATAGCTGTACCCTTAGTTTGCCAGTAGCATTTGTCCTGGTAATAAAAAACATTTTTAGTCAGGACATGTTCTGTCATAACAACTAACAACATGTTAAATCCAGGGGGGATGTAGTTGGGCAACTCCAAGCCAGTGTTCCACTGCCAAAAGTCCAGCCCAATGGGGGATATTGGTATATAAAGAAGCTGCATCCAATGTACAAAGAAGCCAATGGGGTTCAACCTGAACATCGGAAATGATTTGCAGAAACTCGGTAGTATCATGAATACGAGATCTCACCAAAGGCAACAACGGTTTGAGATACTGTGTCAAAAACACGACCAAAGGTTCCGTCAATGATCCCCTACCTGAAAAAATAGGTCTGACAGGTGGATTGGATAAAGATTTGTGAATTTTGGGTAGCAAGTATAAGTATTGTTTTTTCAGATCTGCTATAGTGAGATGTTTGGCAGTGTTATTGGATATAATCTCCTCATCTACGGCCAATTGGATGACATCATCAATCTGATGTTTGAAAGTACTGGTAGGGTCCAATTGCATGGACATATAGTACATATGATTGTCCAGTTGTCTCTGAGCTTCATTATTGTAGGTATCAAAGTCCATAACCGCAATGGCTCCCCCCTTATCTGCTGGTGTGATAACAATATTAGTGTTAGACTTAAGTTACGTTAATGCATCTTGCTGAATCTTTGAGAGATTGTGTGGTTTGATCCAGGCCTCACCATGATAAATGTGTCGATCTTTGAGAACACTATGTAAAAATAACTGTACCACTGGATGCATAGGTGGCATAAAGTTTGATCTCTGAAAATAAAATGCATTATCAGTGATGCTTATATCATTATTCTTATCAAAAAACAATTTTAGGTTCAAAGTTCTACCAAAAGCAAACAAATCTATCACAAAATCATTTTCAGGCACAAAGAAAGCTGGCACAAAGTTTAACTCTTTATTTAGGAGGTCAAGTTGCACAGGAGTGAAAGTCTGAGAAGAGATGTTAAGGACATTCTTATGTTCTATTTGTTGCTCAGACTCTGGAGTAAAGTTTCCACATTTGGTATGTTTCTTGTGTTTGTGTCCCCCCCTACATCTGGGGTTCCTAAAGGGAAAGCTGTGCTATTATTTACATGTTTCGGTGTAGGTAAAGTCAGGCCTGGAGGTCCTTCAGAGTCTATATAAGAAGAGGACTCCTCCCCCTGAAGTACCTATGGATAAAGAACTACATTTCCTTAATATCGATTTGGGACGTTTCCTTTTATTAGGTTTGGGACCAACACTGGAAAATTTAACACATTTGTATGGACCAAATGGTCTACCCTTTTCGTAATCCATGAGGTCCCTATTGAATTTATGTACCTTACATTCCTTAAGCTGTTTTTCCAAACTCAAAAGTTCCTGTGCTAAGTGTTGTAATCAGGTTGAGTAATTTTTATATCCTACAAATTGTTTCGACTGTTCACACAGCTTTGTGACTTCCAAGATCCCACCATCTATATACCGGTCATAGTATGAGGTTAAAGCCTGAACAAACCCCATTGATGCCTGTTATTGTATAGTTTCCCATGTTTTTTGTAGTTTCTCGTCAATGTTATTGACCAGGGGCCGAATTCTCACCCGTAATCCTCTGGGGCTGATGTTTTTCAACATTTAGGCTTTAAATGAATATAAGTGCCAAACATTGGCTCTTAAATTTTTCATGCTCCTGGACAACTGACCAAGCAAGTCTTGACAATCCAAATACAATGATGCTGGTTTGTGCCTTTCTGAGCCCATCGTTTGAGCCCCTACTTCAAATATACCTAAATTATCACGATCTGATGATATATCCCTAAGTAGTTGGTTAAGATCCATCTTGGAAACCAAAATACTTAATCAATAGGGCAAAAAAGTAAGAATGTTTAAATACCAAATTGTTGTTATTATTTATATTTTGAATTTTCACGTTGGTGAATCTTCATTGTTGGCTTATCAGGGGGTGTATGCCTCCTATTTGGTATTTAAACATTCTTACTTTTTCTGCCCTATTGATTATTAAGTATTTTTGGTTTCCAAGATGGATCTTAACCAACTACTTAGGGGTATATCATCAGATCATGATGATTTAGGTATATTTGGAGTAGAGGCTCAAGTGATGGGCTCAGAGGGGCATGAATCAGCATCATTGGAGTTGGATTGTCAGGACTTGTTTAGTCAGTTGTCCAGGAGCATGAAAAATTTAAGAGCCAATGTTTGGCACTTATGTTTATTTAAAGCCTATATGTTGAAAAACACCAGCCCCAGGGGATTACGGGTGAGAATTCAGCTCTTGGTCAATAACATTGACGAGGAACTACAAAAAACATGGGAAACTATACAATAACAGGCATCAATGGGGTTTGTTCAGGCTTTAACCTCATACTATGACCGGTGTATAGATGGTGGGATCTTGGAAGTTACAAAGCTGTGTGAACAGTCAAAACAATTTGTAGGACATAAAAATTACTCGACCTGCTTACAACACTTAGCACAGGAACTTTTGAGTTTGGAAAAACAGCTTAAGGAACGTAAGGTACATAAATTCAATAGGGACCTCATGGATTATGAAAAGGGTAGACCATTTGGTCCATACAAAAGTGTTAAATTTTCCAGTGTTGGTCCCAAACCTAATAAAAGGAAACATCCCAGATCGATATTAAGGAAATCTAGTTCTTTATCCATGGGTACTTCAGGGGGAGGAGTCCTCTTCTTGTATGGACTCTGAAGCACCTCCAGGCCTGAACTCACCTACACCGAAATGTGTAAATAATAGCACAGATTTCCCTTTTCCCAGACGTAGGGGGGTATGCAGACACAAGAAACATACCAAATGTGGAAACTTTACTCCAGAGTCTGAGCAACAGATAGAACATAAGAATGTCCTTAACATCTCTTCTCAGACTCTCACTCCTGTGCAACTTGACTTCCTAAATAAAGGGTTAAACTTTGTGCCAGCTTTCTTTGTGCCTGAAAATGATTTTGTGACAGATTTGTTTGGTTTTGGTAGAACTTTGTCCCTAAAATTGTTTTTTGATAAGAATAATGATATAAGCATCACTGATAATGCATTTTATTTTCAGAGATCAAACTTTATGCCACCTATGCATCCAGTGGTACAGTTATTTTTACATAGTGTTCTCAAAGATCGACACATTTATCATGGTGAGGCCTGGATCAAACCACACAATCTCTCAAAGATTCAACAAGATGCATTAATGGAACTTAAGTCTAACACTAATATTGTTATCACACCAGCGGATAAGGGGGTGCCATTGTGATTATGGACTTTGATACCTACAATAATGAAGCTTGGAGACAACTGAACAATCATATGTACTATTTGTCCATGCCATTGGACCCTACCAGTATTTTCAAACATCAGACTGATGATTTCATCCAATTGGCCATTGAAGAGGGGATTATATCCAATAACACTGCCAAACATCTCACTATAGCAGATCTGAAAAAACAATACTTATACTTGCTACCCAAAATTATCAAATCTTTATCCAATTCACCTGGCAGACCTTTTGTTTCAGGTAGGGGATCACTGACGGAACCTTTTGCTGTGTTTTTGACACAATATCTCAAACCGTTGTGCCTTTGGTGAGATCTTGTATTCGTGATACTACAGAGTTTCTGCAAATTGTATCCGATGTTCAAGTTGAACCCCATTGGCTTCTTTGTACATTGGATGTAGCTTCTTTATATACCAATATCCCCCATTGGGCTGACCTTTTGGCTGTAGAACACTGGCTTGGAGTTGCCCAACTATATCCCCCTGGATTTAACATGTTGTTAGTTGTTATGACAGAACATGTCCTGACTAAAATTGTTTTTTATTACTAGGACAAATGCTACTGGCAAACTAAGGGTACGGCTATGAGGGCATCCTTTGCCCCCATATATGCCAATTTGTTTATGGCTTTTATAGAAGAACAGCTTATATATGATCCCTTCACAGTCTATATTTGCCAGAAATGGACATATGGCGACGTTACTTGGATGAACTAATAAAATTGGTTGGCAGAATATACTTAATAATAAAGAAAAAAGATGGATAATTAAACTAGGGGGGTTGATTCCCCCTGGATTGAATGAGCAATTGTGAGCAGCCAATGAATGATCTTTGTTACATATGGGCGTGTGTATATAAGGAGTGATTGTTTTCTGGTTCAGTTACACTGAGGAAGGTTTTTTATGTATGCCGAAACTGGTCTGTATGTTTTAACTTTTTAATAAAGTTACACCTTATACACATTTTGTATTTTGGATTACTGTTCCTTTAAGCCGTGCACTGCTGTACTTGCAGGGGAACTAGACTGTTTACTCAGTAAAATGAACTGATCAGATGGGACTGGGAGGAGGGACCAAAAATCAGATTTATAGTAGGGGAGGGAATCTTGCAACCCCCCAAGTTTAAGAGTACAATATCAGTTGGGTAGGTGGTAAAAATCAAATGCAGACAGAGATCAGCCATAGTCAGGCAGAGAATAGCAGACAGAGATCAGCAATAGTCAGGCAGAGAACAGCAAGCAAGTCAAACAAGCACTCCAGCTAAATAAAGATGCCTCCAAATATGCCTAGTTAAATGAGGAATGCTATTTCTCAACTCCTTCCACTAATTTGCTGGAAGTTATTCACTGTCTACAAAGGAATTATTTTCTAATAGACTCTAGCCAAGACTTCTTAAAACTCCAAAAGAAGAAAAAACTTAAAACAAAACAACTGCAATACAAGAAAAGATAAAAAATTGAAGTAACCAAATCTTTAATGAAAAACCTCATTTCACAAAAAAATGCAGACAGGGACCAGCAATAGTCAGACAGAGAACAGCAAGCAAGTCATACAAGCACTCCAGCTAAATACATTTTACACAACCATTCCATAGAGGTAGCCTCCATCTTCAGATATCTAGGATTATAGCCTGATATGTCACTAAGCTTCCATTTCTACACAGACAGAGTAAGAGGTAGAGCCAAAATAAATTCTCTCCTCTTCTGGACCAAACAGATCTTCCCATTTCTCTTCTAACCAGCCAGAGCAGCCATTGACAAATGAGGTCTCCTTTTTCAAGTTGTATATGGGCTTCCAATTTTTGCAACTCCTTCTAAAAAAAAAAAAAAAACATTGCCACATTCCAGATGATCTCTAACCGCATCTGATGATTCATTATAAACTTCCCTCTCTGTCAGCATCACTGTATCACCCTACAAAAAGCCATATGGCTACACATAAAACAAAGATCTAACCTAGTTTTGGGATTCCAACTCTACAAACTACTCCAACTCCACACATTTACTCCCCTTGCAGCAAGACTTCACAAAACCTTGTCATACAACCTGAGACACTACTCGTAAGCCACACTAACTCTCATTATTCTTAGAACCAAACTCTAGCTTCCGACTCTTTGTCAAGCTCTCTTCATTGATACTAAAAAAATCAACACTTTTCAAATTCAGAATGCAACTCAAAAAGCACCTATTGATGCAGGCCAAATACTGCTTCAACACAAGACATATCACCTAACCTTTTCCTTTCTGAGTCTCTTTTCCTTTCTCAAGCTTCATCGAAGATTGACCCACTTTAGAAACTAATGTATATATTCCACATTACTCTCTGCTTGAGTTTACATTGAACTGTACTTGCTCGCTGGAATGTATATGCATAGCTTTTTTGGTGTTCCTTTTAGAAGACCGAAGACACATGCTTTCGAATGCGTCTTAGTTGAACTTAAAAGACTGAAACGGCAAAATATCGAAGCGGCTTTTAAGCGAATTCTTTCCCTGGGAATGAATTTGCTTGGTCGCTTCGTTACATTGCTGTTTTCGGCATTGTAGTGCTGTCTTGGCATTGGTATATTTAAATAGGGGGTGTGTGAGGGGCGAAGCCCCCCACTCAATGTAATGTTTGAAGTGTTTTCTTTTTTATCTTTTTTTTTGTTTTGTTGGAACAGCGATTTTTTTCCCTTGGAAAAAAAAAAATCACTGTTCTGACAGTTTGACATTGTAAGCTTTCGCTTACATAGGGTCGATTACTCACCGTTCCCTTTTTTGAGCATTCGGTGATCTAATATAGACAATTTTTTTCTGTGTAATTAGTCTGAACTACTCTGTTATTGCTTACATTTCTATATTTTTTGTTTGCAAAATATTTTGTATTTCACCTGGGCTGAACCTGAAACTGGTCAATATTGATCAGTGCACTACCCTGCTAAACAAATATAAATAAATAATTCTACAGTTTGTAAGCTATTTTCATTTTCAGATGTATTGCTTCTGTCAGTTCTGCTCCCTGTATATCAACTGATATATAAATTGCTGTGAACATGCTGTGACTAGGACAGAATCCATGTTGTCTACCTGTTAGTATATTATATTTCTGGACTTCACCTCTCAAGTTATACAGTAATTTGCAAGCTGTCTACCTAACAGATCATTCAGGGTTGTAAGCAATAATCCATCCATCCTCAACCCCTTTTTCCCATTTTTGCACATGGGGTCAGGATGTCACTTCAACAGTGACAGTCATCTAGAGCCAAGGTTTACACCGCCAGGTGGCCCTATAGCAGTAGTTCTTCCACACCACACTTGCACACAAACACTCACACCTATGGCCAATTTTAGAGTGTCCAATCCACCTACTGCACGTCTTTGGAAGGGTTCATATGAATCCATCGAAATGCCATTACATCGACATGCACTACATCGACACGGAATCACCAACAGGTCATGTCATCGACAAGTCAAATCACCGACATTCACTTCTACGACATCCCGAAGTGAGAAACCACTGATTAGCTAACGAAAACCTACCACATGGACATAATGTTAATATAGTGTGTCAGTAAAACAAACTACACGTCGGAGACACTCAGCAAAGTATTGAAAGGAATATTTAAATTAAATGCACACCATGTACATATTACTCCCAACTGGTTTGGAGTCTAGGGAATTACTAACGTAGCATTCATGTTAGTTACATCTTTAGTAATCTTGCAATACCCTCAACGAACTCAATGTCAGAGTAACTGCCCATACTAGAAATTAGAGTCTGGAATCGCTGCTGACGGAAAACTAATTTTCTACGTTTGGGAGATGATGGGCAGCCTGTAGACAACCGTACCCTCAGTTTGTCTACGCGATTCTGTTCGCGACATAGTGTATTCAGTAGGTACTGTAAATCATTGCCCCTATCACCAAGTAAATATTTTAACCTACGATGCCTAAGCACGGGGAGTTCACGTCACGTGAGTATTTATGTTGTACACTACTTATTGATAGTCATATGTTCTGCTAACCATTTCTGCAGTGTTCGGTGCAATTGTTTATCCTACAAATATCCAGGTCCTTTGTCGCTGACATGAATGTCGATGATTTCAACTTTCGGTGAACTAACATTTTGCTGTTTTCGTGTTGCTGGATTCAGTGTCGATGTAATGGCATTTCGATGGATTCATATGAACCCCTTTGGAATATGGCAGAAAACTGGAGCACGCAGAGGAAACCCATGCAAACACAGGGAGGACACACAGAATCCAAACAGAAGGTACCACAGCCAAGAATTGAACCAGGGAACCTCTTGCTGTGAGGTAGCAATGCTATCCACTCTGCCACCCCATATCTGCTCTAAAACAAGCACACCTCTGAATGGTGTTCCTGAGGGAATCTACTTTAGCCCCATTATTTGTACAGTTTTTTCTAATATTTTGACAACTGGACATATGTTTAGCATTGCCTGAAATTAATTTACAATGGTAGTGTTAGTAACTTTAGTGAGTGGATTGATGATAGCATGTTTAAAACTGCAGGGGATGCTTTTTGCTGCAAATGCCAGATTGCATACATGAGCTAATGGTTTAGAAAGGATTTGGTGAGTAACAGGGTGTAAGATAAGGTGATCAGTTTTGCAGATGGTCTAGTTTTTGCAGATGGTCTAGTTTCCTGATTTGTTCATTGACTTGAGATTTTTGAATGGTTCAGAAATGAAAGTTAGAATGTTGTGTAAGAGAAGCATTGATATGGCACTGGGGGTGCTTTGAAATAGTACAAAAATACTGTATAGTAGAGTAGAAATATTTTGTTTTGTACCATCTATCATTTCCTTGTCTGACATTTTGTCTGATGAGGATTTAAAAAGGATTGTGTTTGTCCCAAGAAAAGGTGTTGTTTATCACGCTTTGCTGGGTACATGCGCATAAGCTACTTGATGTTGTCTAACTTATTGAAACTTAGAAGCATTTGTTTTTATGTTACTGGTATGTTTCAAATTCTGATAATTTGTTAGCTTGTTTAAATTGTTATGAACCCTTTTCCACTATGACTATGCTTCATCTTTAGCCCATATTAGGTTGTTTTAACTCAGTGGCATGGGCGGCCTTAGGCATAGGCCAACTAAGCGGCCACCTAGGGTGCCGCTGTAGCAGAGGTGCTTTTCCAGTATTTATTTGGTGTAGGTAGACCAGGTTGGGGGCACCTGCATGGTGTGGGAGGCGCTGTGGAGCCCTTTTTCCTAGGGCACCAGCTGACCTAAGGCCGCTGCTGCTCAGTGGTAAGCCATAGTTTGGGATCTCCTCTTATTCCCCTACTAGTTAGGGAATAACATATTTCTTGTATCAGGGTAATAAGAGCACAGGAAATGTATAAGCCTGTGATGGGATCTAAGTTGTTATAAACTTTACCCCAGTCTTGATTTTCCAGTTCCAAGAGAAAGGATGTCTTTAGAGTACTGTTAGTGTCCCAAAAAAAATAAATACCTGTAGCAAATTTTTATTAGACTTTAATGATCAGGAAAAGAGTGTTAGACAGCAATCACTTATATTATTAGGCAGTGCAGATAATGATTTTAGTTTGTGAGAGGTATTCATTATTACTTCTCATAGAACCAAGTATTGATTGCTTCATAAATAGGCCTGGTTCTTTCAGTTACTACTTGTGTCGGGTTATATATTGATAAGTTTGGTAATTTGGGTCATGTATTGTCCTTACTACACACAATTAAGTTTAATTAGTATTATACGTTTCTAAAGTCCTGAAAAACATAAACAGAAGGGGAATGTGAATGATGCCTAAAATAATTCTGAGGTTCCATTTAAGTGAATCTGTAGGAGAATCCAGTTTGGCTCTTTGTCAGAGGATATATA
Source organism: Protopterus annectens (assembly GCF_019279795.1). Classification (NCBI taxonomy): domain Eukaryota; kingdom Metazoa; phylum Chordata; order Ceratodontiformes; family Protopteridae; genus Protopterus; species Protopterus annectens. The sequence continues at coordinate 735,958,062 of NC_056743.1, forward strand.
ATTACCACTCATTCAGTGGCAAGCTAGAATTATTTCTTAACAAATCTTAAATCCTAATCCTACCATCATGCCTGTTGATCTGTTATCTGAGAGCAGACTGTGATCACTAGATATGTGAAATCCTTTCTGAATCACTGGGACATGTTTCTGTTAAAGCTATTATTTTTGTTCTGCATGGAGCAACGCCTCAGTTGCAGACATTTATTATTAATACTCCTACATTCATGCAAACAATGACAAGATATTTATGTTCTATTACTGTTGATATTGTTGTTACTGGCAGTCCAGAGTTTAAACTGATGTCTCCTGCTAGTACTAGAAGTAAAACAATAATCATTAATAAAAGTATCTGCAACTTAAATATACTATAACAATGGTACAACAGAGAAGTTTCAGAGTTATTCTGAAATCTCTTTTTATTAAGAGGTAGTAATATCTAAGGTAAGTAGTCCAACATCTTCTATTTCCATTTTCAGTTTTTTTTTTCTCATGACAAACAGGGATGGGTAATATTTTTCTGTGAAGGTAGAAAGAAGAAATTCATCCAGTTATAAAAAAACTGTGGTGGTGGTGCTGCGGTAGCGTTGTCGCCTCACAGTAAGATGTTGTCCTGTTCGATTCTCAGCTAGAGCGTCTTCTGTGTTGAGACATGCGTGAATTGGCATACCTCCGTTGAAGGTTGTGTGTCAGGGCTGGCAACTCGGCACGTAAAAATCTACTGCCAATCATTAGTGGACCGGAGTTCTGCTGTGGCGACCCCTAACTGAGAAAAGCCGAAAGACACAACAACAACAAGCAGACAGTACTTCTAGATTATACCCCTGAAACAAGACACTTGTGTCCAGTCAACTTATCCTGTTAATAAATTGCAATAAAAATGCAAATGTTGTAGAGCAGAAGGATTGAAAAAAACATGGAAGAAAAAGTCAGTCTACTTATGTTCTCTCTCTCTATTTAGAAGGCAAGCATTGCCACAGGTGGAAAAGGAAAACAGGATTGGAACAATTACAATAGGAATTAGGATGTTATTAGAATTGAAATGTAATTTTTGATAACATCTCAGGGAAAGTTTAGAGCTATGATGTTGCACGTAGAAATCAGATATTTGGGAGAACCTTTTAAATGGATATCTATTAGCCCAGGAATAGAGTGGTAGCTGAATGAAGTGAAGGAGGGAGAGAAAGTTAAGGGTATGCAAGGTGATATCTGGAATCTGGGTAAAAGAATGTTTGCTGTTCTAGGGGAAATGACAAAGAACTTTAATTAAAAAGTGGAGAGTGAGTGAACCGAAAATAATAAATACATGTATATTAAACCCATGCTTTTGATGGTAAATTGAAGATTGAAGATAGCGGTACCTACCCCCATGTCAAAATTAAATATAAAGTAAAAAAATATCAGAAAAATGGTGGGAGAATAAAACTAAGAAAGTACAGTGATTACTGAGGACTTAGATGGTACAGTTATTACTGAGAGCTAAGATGGTACAGTTATTACTGAGGACTTAGATGTTACAGTTATTACTGAGGGCTAAGATGCTACAGTTATTACTGAGCATGAGTTATTACTGAGGGCTAAGATGGGACAGTTATTACTGAGGACTTGGACGGTACAGTTATTACTGAGGCCTAAGATGGTACAGTTATTAATGAGGCCTTAGATGGTACAGTTATTACTGAGGACTTAGATGGTACAGTTATTACTGAGAGCTAAGATGGTACAGTTATTACTGAGAGCTAAGATGGTACAGTTATTACTGAGGACTTAAATGTTACAGTTATTACTGAGGGCTAAGATGGTACAGTTATTACTGAGCACGAGTTATTACTGAGGGCTAAGATGGTACAGTTATTACTGAGTACTTGAATGGTACACTTATTACTGAGGCCTAAGATGGTACAGTTATTAATGAGGCCTTAGATGGTACAGTTATTACTGAGGACTTAGATGGTACAGTTATTACTGAGGACTAAGATGGTACAGTTATTACTGAGTGCTTAGATGATACAGTTATTACTGAGGGCTAAGATGGTAACGCGCTACAGTTATTACTGAGGAATAAGATGGTGCAGGTATTACTGAGGACTAAGATGGTGCAGTTATTACAGAGGGCTTAGATGATACAGCTATTACTGAGGGTTAAGATGATACCACTCTACAGTTATTACTGAGGAATAAAATGATGCAGATATTATTGAGGACCTAGATGGTACAGTTGTTACTGAGGACTTAGATGGTATAGTTATTACTGAGGCCTAAGATGGTACAGTTATTGCTGAAGACTTAGAATGGACTGATTTTCTCTTATGAAAAGTAGAACAAGACAATATTTACGCCAAAAGACTCCAAGTGATTTTTTCCAGGATGTGCTTGTCAGAAAAGGAGATTGCTACTTAGATGTTATCACACCCTAGACACAGTATCAAAGAAGTATGGCAAAAAAAAACAGTCAACAAACTGTGTATCCCAGACTTGCACTTAAAAGGGTTATAAATAGAAAAACGAGACCTGTAGGAGCTCTATGGGATTTAGATAGCAAAGATACAGAGTCAAATATTTAAATGGATAAAGTAAGATGGAGACACATTGGCAGATTGAATCTATGGTGCAAAAGTTAGATGATGTTGGGGGAAAAAGAAACACTCATAGTAAGGTTATGGACTATATCAAGATATAAATAAAAGTCAAGACAGGAAGCATATACTGACATGGATCATGGTGATGTTTGGTGCAAAGGCTCAGCAGGCAAATGTATTAAAATGGAGAAAATTAAAGATGAATTAACATTAGTTTAAGTTTCCTTACCACTGCCACTTTCTAGAATAAATAGTAATGCTTGGCTGATTTAATGTTATTTGGACTCCTGGTTTGTGGTCATGTGGGTTGATGAAGGGACAAGATCCACAGTAAGTTCATGGATAATGGCATTAAGAATTGTACATGCTGAGTAGAGAACTACATAATTTGGTACAAATATTAGAAAATAATTCAGAAAATACTAGAAACACAAGGATTAGATAGAGGTAGAATGTGGAATGTACTTAGAAATTCAAATCAAATGGGAAGGACATCAGGCCAAGCCAAAAAAGCAGAGGAGCACAAAAAACAATCAAAGCTGAAGAAGGTATAAATAGAACTTTAGTGGAAGTAACTAATACAGAAACAAAACAGTTTTTTCTAGAAAAAGCATTCAGTATAAATGTATTTCAGCATATGCTATACTTTATAATGGTAAATGGAGGTAATCCAGAAAGCTCGAGTCAGGTCTGGTATCACACCTGTGACCCAGAAGGTGACAGGACTAACAAAAAACAGAGTACTGATAAAATCACATTAGTTAGCAGATCCTGGAGATTCTCCCTCTGATACCTCCCTGTAGGAGGAATAAAGATGACTTGTTGAAGTTCCAAGTAGTTTATTCCATTAAGTAGGTAGATGGATGAGTTTTAGAACAAGAAAATTTGACCATCTGCCTACTTAACTGAATAAACTACTCTAAACTTCAACAAGGTATCTTCATTCCTCCCACAGGGAGACAGTCACCTAGATCTGCTAGCTAAAGTGGTTTTATATGGGCTAATCCTTTGTACTCTGTACTTTACAATGGTGGTACATAAGTTGGCTTCATAACACCAACAAATTTAATAAGAAGGGTGAAAATGGAGTAATGGAAATGGTCTACTGTTTGGGTAAAAAGAATTTGGGACTAACATGGGCAAACTCCATTTTAGGAAAAAAAAACTTAGATAATATGTACCTGCATCAAAAGCCATAACTCCAGAGTAAAGAAAACATTTGTAGAACATAAATCTCCAAAAACATGCAGGAAAAAGCAAGAGATAGAAAAGATTGACCAGGCTGAGAAGGAACACTGATTTACAAATAAAGTGGTTAAAACAGCAGCTGAAATACCAAAGAAAAGTTGTCAGTCATACATTCTGCTAGTTTCCAGACAGTGACTCAGCAGATAACACGAAGAAACTCTAGATACAGATAGAACAATGAATAATACAGTAATCAGATTCCATTCATAATGGATGCCAGCAGCAATCTGCTCACCAATCCACAAGTCATCAAAGGTAGATGGAAGGAGTGCTAAAATAATAAAGTTGTAAATGAAGTTTCAAAGAAGAAATCCCCACAGAAGCTATACTGCCTCATACACAGCCTAGGATTAAAGAGATATAAGAACCCGCCCTAAAAGAAGTAAGAACAGCACTAAGGAAAATGAAGTCAGGGAAAGCAGCAGGCTTGAATAAAGTCATTGCAGATAATATCAAAAAGGGTAAGTTAGGGAGAAATTGCTGTTAAGCGTTCTTATGGCAGTATGGAGAGAAAGGTGTATCCCAGATAATTACAGAATATATTAATTTGTAATTATTAGTCTTGTGATTCAGGAGACCATTGGAAAGCCTAATTCAATTTTTCAGTTGTCCCAATTACTACTCAAGTGACTTGCTCAAGATCAAAAAGTAGGCAAATGAAAGTTTAGGGACATCAAAGAGGGCACTCACAACTGTAAGCAGTACAGAGGTACCAAACTCTTTACATATTGCATGAAGATGCTGAAGAGAGTCATTCATAAATGAATACACACAGTAGTAGAAAGTAAGATAAATTAGCAGTTCAGATTCAGATCAGGGTGCAACACAACCACCCTGATGTTTGCAGTGTGACAGACAGTGGATAAGAAGCTGGGGATGAGGAAAGAGTCCAACTGGGCATTCCTGTTCCTGGAGAAAGCATATAACAAGATCCAAACAAATGATGGTTTGGGACATACTAGAAACATTCCAGAATTAGTGCAGGATATGTACTAGGACCCAATGACACAAGTACAAGTGATGTTTGTTCTCACAGAGGGGTTCCCAGTGAGACTGAATATGCATCAGGTTTCAGGTCTAAGCCCACTGCTATTCATACTGGTGATGGACTACATAAACAATCAGATCAGAGGAGCTAGATCACCAAAGCTGCTGAATGGAGATGATGTGGCATTATAACCAGACTTCAAATGGAACATCAGCAAATGATATTGGAATAGTATGCAAAACAGAAGGTGCATGGGATGAAACTGAGTACAGACAAGACTTATCAAGATAGCAAGTGGGAAAATAATAAGACGCTGAAACCTGAGATAAAATGGAAAGTAATAGAGCAGACTGAAAACTTCAGGTATTCGATGGGTGGTTGAGGTTAATGGAAGCCTGAATGAAGAGATCAAAGCTAAAATCAGAGGTGCTGCAGCTAACTGGCATAAAGTATTTGGGGTAACATGTACATGTAGTAGAAGAATGCCAAAGAAGCTGAAAAAGTAAGGTGTACAAAACAGTGGTGTGGCCAGTGCTACTATATTGTACAAAAACTGGGCAGTTGAGGAAGCTAGAGGCAATGGACAGGAAATGCCAGAGATGGGTGATAAGATGCATGCTGTCAGACAGATAAAGAAATGATAGCTCCAATTGCAGAGAAACTCAAGGAGAGCAGATTATGGTAGTTTGGGTACATGTGCAGGAAAGAAAAAGATGTTTTAGTGAAGAATATTTGGGAGAGGTAGGAAGAAGGCAAGAGGAAACAAGAATGTCCAGCTGGGTTACAGTAGTTTGGTACAGGTACAGGAAAGGAGAAGATGATTAGTGAAGAAGATTTGGGTGAGACAAGAAGAAGGAAGAGGAAACAAGGATGTCTGGTTTGCTTGAGAGAAGACTTGTGACATTCAGGCAAGAATGTCAAATTAGATAGGAAAGTTGCACTGAATAGGGAGAGGTAGTGACAGTTGATGTGATACCCTAATCCCAAGAAGAAAAAGGGAGGAAAAAGGAGGCTGCTTATGATGCCAGGTATATGTCATATATGAAACAGTGTACAGTTAAAAAAAAACGTTTATTTGGTTTTTGCAACATGATTTGCTAGAATTGTATGTATATAGATATATAGATGTGCATAGTACAGGGCTGGATTTGAGTAATGACCTAGAAATTAACTTGAATAACCCTAGCATTGACCCTGAATCAAATAAGCTTTATACTCACAAAGAAAGTAACAAGCAGATTTTTGTTATAGGGGATTCACCCTTAAAGGACAACAATGGGATATTAAAGCAGATTGCTCAACCTGCTGTCTCTGTTCATTGATACAGCCTTGAAAAATTACCCATGCAGCTTTAAAAACTAATCCACTCAACTGTTTTCCCTGTTAGGCATCCTACTTTCCATACTGTTTTACTTTCACTTTGAAAACCAAGTTGAAAAACCTCTAGTTGGCTCTGAAATTATGATGTCACATCTGCCAGAGCTCTTGCTCTAGCTACCGGGACGCTTCTTCCCCAGAAGTGATGTAATTCCCACCTGATTTGCATGCTGTATAGAAGAGCCAGTGGACCTCCCACATTGTGATGTCAGAGCTGCCTTGCCCAGCCCACTCTTAACCTAGCAAAAATGTCAGACTATAATCTTACTTTTCTGAAGAGCCCTATTGATATGTGACAAAGTACAGGCAGAAGCACAGTAACAGCTGCAAAAACTAAGAGCATAAATTTGCAATGACCATGCGTAGACATTAATTGCATGTTTTTACATAAGAAGCAGATATCAGTCACAATTAATTGACAACAGTACATCAGATTACAAAAAGTATGCAATACTGTAATTTTCTTAAATTACCACTTAAAAAAGCATGTGGGTGCTGTCATGCAAGTCTGTGAAATATTTCATGTTTATAGTGCATTTTTTCTTAGCTATTTAAACAAACAGGAAGGAAAAATAAGTGGCAGTTTGATGCTTTGCAAAACAGTGATTATTCCCAGTGCTATGGAGCTTGGTTCTAAATTTGACAGGAGTGCAACAAAAAAAGTCTCCCACTATAAGGAAGGAAAGGCTGACAAAAAAACAGTACATTAGTCTCATGGCCAGCCTTAGGCATAGACGAATTAGGCAATCACCTAGGGCACTGTACAGGCTGGCTGTGTAAAGGGCGCTGTACAGGCCGGCTGTGTAAAGGGTGCAATTTGCAAGTATGTATTTATTCATTTTAATTTACTTTTCTAATTATGCGGGTAGCAGAACCATAGGGCAAGGGGGAGGGGTGAGCACACTCCCACTTTTGTAGCTGCAGCCTGCAGGTTGGCCAGGAGGCTTCAACAATTAAATGACGAGTCTTCTCCTTTAAGGAGGAACATGCATGCATCTCATACATGCACACCAATGTAGATGTAAAGATGTTCTGCAGTCGTTCGGAAGTTAAACTAGTAGTAAAGTTAAGAGAGGGGTTATGTCTACGTGTGCGTTTGTGGCCGTTCATTTTAAAAAGAAGGTAAGTGTATGTGTGTGTGTGTGTCATTTAAACCGGGCTTCTGTATGTGAGGGAAAGTGTATGTGTATGTACGTATGTGTATGTTTGGAATTTAAATTAAGTGTTTCTGTTTGTATGAGAGGTAAAGTGCATGTGTTACTGTTTGAGAGAGTAGGTGTGTGTATGAGTTCAGTAGGAGACTGCATTTCCACATTATTGCATAAAGTAGTTGTCACAGCACTGCAGAGATTTTCCTAATGTAACAAAGGTTATGTGTCCCAACATTATTACGCTTTAGAAAATTATGGATGAATTGATTTTGCTGACTGGTTGCTAGAGCCCATATTCTTTCTTGCACTTCTAATCTATAACATTAATGCTGCTATTCACTGCAGTACTAGGGATTTGTCATATGAAAAATTATAATACCAGATATCATTAACCAGTGGTATGTTTCAAGTCTCAACCACTGCTAATTGGTGTTTTATAACTATACTGTGTGTGGCTGACTTTCAGCACTGGGCTTCACCTTTATTTCTGCATGATTCAATTGCAGTATTGCTGATCGTATTGTAGCTTTAGTCCTTCTGAGAGATTTGCAGATCCTGGGTGTTGCAAAGTGGTGGTGACTAGGGTAGTAATGTTTAAATTATTGTGTTGAGCTGGGAGACAATGAGGGGCAAGGCAACTTGTTGTCTCTGTGTCAGCAAGAGCTTTGAACAGATGGTTAACAGTGTGGCTGAAGTGAGGCTAAAGTGCAAAACTGTCAAGTCTTTCTCAAGTGATGACTTTTTTTGCTGAACAAATACAATATTTGTGAAAGCTGTAGTCCTTTATTATTGTGTTAAACTTATTTAGCAGGACTATATAAATATTAAGTCTGCATAACTGAAATGATTTTAAACAGAGTCATCAGATGAAGATACTTCCAATGACTGATTTATCTGACAATGCAGCTTTTACACACCATTGTTTTCTCTGGTCACCATGAGAATTTAATGTACAGTAGCTGGAATACGCATAGAGAAATGCCACTCACAATCTAGTCATTCTTAAATTTCAAACAGGTACTAGGTATACATTTACAGCACATGCTGCATGGTGGTTTAAGTCTGTATCACTGATATATGCCCAATTCAGACCTCTAACATTAGATAAAGTGCCAGAAGCATATATTGTCTATAGGCACATAGGCTGACCTCAAAGCATGGGTTAATCATATACATTTAATGTAACTGTTTCCATTAGACGTTTGGGCTATGTCCTACAGTTCTGTATAGTTGCACACCTTCCCTGTTTTTAATAGATGCAAGACTGTCACTTAGCTTCAATTATTTAGAATTCATGTTATTTTGAGCTTATATGACAAAAAAAAAATGACAGCTTGGAATGTCATATGCTGATATGGTAATGCTCTGAATAAAGAATTTGCCTCTGGGCACTAAATGCTGGAAAATAGTTATAACAAATTATTTTACCAATTCTGCAAATGTAATAGAATCTGTAGTCTGAATTCCAGGAATATAAACAAAATGATCAGTGACAAAACCCAGGAATGTTCTGGTAAAAGGGTGCTAGACTATTGCCTGCATGTATATCAAATGGCTTAGATTTCACTAAGTATTCTTCTCCATTAAATGAAGGAGTTAGAATCAAAGATACCCCCTCTAACCAGGGCTTCAATGTATCTGCTGACTGTAAGAAATCAAATGTAATCAAATGAAAAGGAATTTGTACATTTACATTTATGAAACAAATAATTAGGTCACTAATTCTTCCTACAGAAATCTAACTGTATATTGAAAAAAAATAACATTAGATGACAGCTGCCAGTAGAAGTCATTTTTCTTTGTGAACAAACTGCTTAGCAGAGATCTGTCTGACTTAATGATAGATGTTATCCATTTTCAATCTCATTTACTGCAATAAAAATCTGTTCTGCTACTTGACAGGAACTATGTCATATTTTCAAAGGTTAAACAAAAAGCAGAGTGCACAATGGTGCAGTGGATAGTGTTGTAATTTCATAGCAAGATGTTCTCCAGTTTGATTCTCAGCTGGGGTGCCTTTGTTGTGGAGTCTGCATGTCCTCGTTACGTTTATGTGGGATGTCCTCCTGAGTTCATGTGGGTTTGTGCCAGTTTTTCCCCACATTCCAAAGATATGCAATAGGTGGATTTGACACTCTAAATTAACCACAGGTGTGAGTGTGCATGTGAGTGTGTGGTAATGAAGCACAACAATGACAGGTGTAGCCACCTGATGGTTTAAATCTTGTCTCTAGATGATTATCACTGTTGAAATGGCACCCTGATCCCATGTGGAAAAAGGGGTTGTGGATGGAAACAAACAAACAGAAAAAACAATTAAACTAGCTTTTGTTTTAAGGCTAAAACCATTTAAACATATCTTCAAAATGCTGTTTAGAATATGGTCTGTAACAAAACTCAAAAAGAAGTTAGTAATTTACTGAAAAAGGTAACATGACTCAGACAGTCAAACTAATAAAGAAAATAATTCAAGCATTCCCTGTAAGTGAATGGAGTGGAGATGTGGGACCAAAGATGTTTTGCTTTTTTCTCTGTTGTGCACCCTCATGTTGGTAAGGAATGTAGGACAGGTGTTTGGTAAGATGGTGCACTTCTACTTAGCCAGACTTGCTATAAGTATTAGTGAGTAGTTAAATGTTTTCAAACTCCTTAGTTTGGTACATAAAAGTATGGACTAACCTGTGTATTATTATTGAATTTCTGCAGTGCTAATTCATGTACAGGTGCTTGGGGATCAGTACATATAATATAAATAGAATACAACCACCAGCTTCTCCTTAGCACTTAAATAAATGAAGGAACCTCTGAATTCTATTCCAGATTCCAAGACACTGGATTAGTTAAGGAAAATGGCCTCTCTCTCATCCTGCCATCGCTATTTGGGTGGGGGGGGGGCAGAATCTGATTAATTCAGTACTACAAAATGCTGTGGCATTGAAGCCAATGACGAGTCTCTATGGCCAGAGAAAATAGTGTGATTCAGAAGCATTCTATGTTAATGAACTACAATAGCCTGTCTGCATATAGTGACAAAGCTGCCTGAGAATGTGGCTGGACCTCTGAGTCCATCCAAAGCCCTCATGTAGATGGCGCCATCAGTATGGCAAGACTGGTATTGTGAGGATGGAGCTTGCTTGAAGTACCAATTTCATTATACAGCTAGAGCTGCATGGCTATGAGATGTTCAGTGCCACAGCATTATTTGTAGGGCATATAGTAAATGCCTTCATAATGGCCAGCACTCCTGTCATTCCTGCATTCACCATCTCTAGGAAGACAGGTGTGGGTGTCTGTTCCCATATGAAGCACAGGTGTGGGTGTCTGTTCCCATATAAAGCTTGGGGTATGGCTCACACTATCCATGTGCTGGGTCCTCCCATGACTCTTGATACCTGCACTATGGATAACCTGTCTGTAGAACTAGGTATTGCAGGCAGTCCAACTTCATCCTCAGCTCTGTCTGCAGTACCTACTTCCACATACAGGTAGTGATTTCACCATGTCAGGAAGCCCATCTATATCAACAGGCTTCACCACTGATTCTGACAGGTACATTGGTGAGTTTTGCAGATGTACAATGGCAAATTAGTTTATCGTAAGCACAATTCCCTTTTTGGAACTGGGCATAGGGGTTGACCAGTCCCCATTAGCATATGCTGAATGGGGTATGAGAGAGTCCTGTGTTCTGCAGTTGAGTATGAAGTAACACACTCGGGTGGAAGTGTTACTCCAGGCCAAAAGGTTTTGAATTCAGCCCAAAGTTTCAGATCATCTTACTGGACTATAACTAAAAATCAGTGCTCAATGTATTAGGAAGAGTCTACAAACTGTAATATAAGAAGATGCTTATATTAATGCAAGAACTTACCAAGTTTTGCACTACATTAAGAAAATATGTATCGTCATTTGAAACGTCACATTTGCCTGCTACTTGTTGCACTATAAACAGCTGTGAGGTTCTACAAAAAGCATACTGAATACCTCTGATCTACAAAAATGTTCCTTTCTATTCTGCCATTGAATTTCAAGTCTACTACTGTTCCCTAGTATAGATAAAGCAGGATATCTATAAATTGCCCTAGAAAGCCGCATTTCAAGGAAATCTCCCACAAATAATCCCAATGCATTCTATCAAAGGTCTCAATTTCCACACCTATCAGGAGCAATGGGAATTTTTTTCTTCTTCTTCTTCTTTGGCTTTTCCTGGTTAGGGGTCGCCACAGTGGATCAACTGTCCACTCATGACTGGCAGTGGAGTTTTACAGTGTCGAGTTGCCAGCTACTTCTGCATAAATTAATTGGGTTGTGAATATATTATCACTGATATGCCTACCTGCCACAAATCAGCATTAGGCATTAGGCTGGCTATTTGATTTTCCATAATGGTCGTGATTCAAAACTGATATTAACCTATACGAAAACAGTCTCACTGGGGCTTTCCTTTTGCTTTAATACAGATGTCATTATCACTTTATTCCATGACTTAGGTTTCTAAATTGAACAGTTTTACCCAGATGTCTAATAACTTTTCTCCCCTTCTTCCATAGATCTATTGGCATCCCATTTGATTCCAGTGATTTATCTGTCTTCTGATGATTTATGCTTAATTCCCAATGCAACCTTAATAATGTATGCTACCCTAATTAAAACTACAACTCTGCCCTTTCCCCAAAACTAACCATGCACTTTACCTTAGAAAAACTCTTTCTATAACACTTCCATTACACAGGACAGGTTGGGCACACACACACATACACACACACACACACACACACACACACACACACACACACACACACACACACACACACGAGCACACATGCGCACATGCACATGGGCACACACGCACGTGCACACACGCACAAAACCAACCCTAAATCTACCCCTTACCTAACTCTAACTCTACCCCTAAATCACAAACACACACGAGTACATTGTCTATCCCATTACCTAACCCTAATCCAGTAACAGTGACACAAGCACTACAACTATCCCTTCATAACCATTTCTCTAACCATAAAACACACAAACATACACTCACAAACTCAGATGTACCCTAAATCTATCCCCTTATTAATCCCTACTCTAACTAAACAGACTTGCACATACACACACATTCCCACCCCAAAAAAACTACCAGTTTGTTGACAAATGAAGGAGTTGACTAAACCTGCATTCCCTCAATCTGTCAATTGCACAATGAAACATGCACTACACTTTGTCAACTAAAGAAGCGTTCAACAAAATGTAGTGCCTCTATACAGATATATACATATATATGGGTCTACTTCTATATTTCAAAGTTACAAAACAATGACTTTCTTATGGTCAAAACCATAAGATCAAAAATTTGAAACTTCAAAATTTAAATAAAAAAATAAATAAATAAAAATAAAAAAAATCTGCACACCCACACCCCCTGCTAATTAAATATAGCAACTCTGAGAACACACTACAGCAAGGAAATGGTAAATCTACTGTTCCATGCTGTATGGCAATCTTCACTTAAATGGTTCAAAATTTCAAAACTTTGATCTTATGGTCTCGGCCACAAGAAAGTTGACATTTTAAAACTTTGAAATTTAGAAGTAGACCCATATAGATGTGTGTGTGTGTGTGTGTGTGTGTGTGTGTGTGTGTGTGTGTGTGTGTGTGTGTGTGTGTGTGTGTGTGTGTGTGTGTGTGTGTTTGAGTGGCTAAATGCTCACTGAAACACAAATGTGTGAACAGTGTACTGCAAATTGGTTATCCAACCATAAAACATTAAAAGGATTGCCAACAATGCAGTAACTGATTTTTTTTTCTTTTACAAGTCCTTCACTTCTCCTCTTTGATATTAGTCATGTGAAGTAAATAACTTTCAAACAAGGTTTGTAATATTGTTAAGAAAATAATTAGCAAAAGATAAATAATAGCTGTGGTGAGCATAAAAGAAAGGAAGAAGATGGCTGGAAGTGATATTCCCTCTTTTATATCTAAACTGTTCTTACAACTTTCAAAATTATATCAATATAACTGTAGTAGGTACAATGAATACATTTTTATGTTTTTTGCTTTTTACAGTTGCTGATAATCCTTTTCCCTTTATTACTAAATTTTATACAGGTTGTACTTAGTTTAAAAAGGCTTGCACCAAAATGTAGAACAGTAGTGCATTAATTTCCCAGAGTGCAGTAGCACGTATATTTTTCTAACATCTTAGGCATTTTCTGAGTGTGTCCATTTCAAGGAAATATCTTAACATTATGTCTGTATCTTAGTGCTGTCTGATTATACCATATTTATTTTGTACCTGATTTTTTCCAATATCTTTAATTTTTTCATAACTTTTCCATTCAACTGGTAAATTTGTAGACGATAGCAAGTGATCCAACAAAAAAGAAAGAAAAAAACAGTTCCAAACAACAAAATAACAGTAACATCAACTATATACAAAGTGCTGAGTGCCTATTACTATTTCTAGTCAAAAATTAATATAGAATACACTTGTAAAGTTTTCCCAATATTGCGTATAATAAGATTGTCTATTAGACTTAGATACTAATAATTTCTGTGCTGATAAATACTTTACTGCCATTTGTGTAAATCCATCCCATATTATTTTTATTCTGTCAAGCCACTTTTGAGTGATATGAAGTTTAATTAATGAAAAAATTAGTACATGTAAATCAAACTGGGTTAAACCAGGAGGTAATTTATGCAGTAATGCAAATTCCCAGGCTAGAGTAGATTTCTCGTATTCCACTTTTTCCAGCCTGACTTTAAGAGAACAGACAAGTTTATATGAGCATTTGCAACTCCAAAATATATGATGTATGTCTGTTTTTTGGAGGTTACAAATTGAACAGCTAGGGGATGATGTAGGAAAGAATTTGTTAATCCTATCAGGTGTCATATAGTCATTATTTAATATCATTAGTTGTGTATAGGTACATTTTCAAAAGGTAAAAATGTTAGTGATAATTGAATAGAGTGAGATATTTAATTACATGAAATTGAAGGCTTTAATTTGTTCTAGCATTTCGAATAAATAATATAATGCTGATATTTAATAGAAATAATGAATTTATAAACATTCAATATTTTATTTCTGCAAGCATATGATGACCATAATAGTTTGCATTATATTCATTAATTTTTGTATTGTTTAAGAGTTTATAAACAAGTTCTTCAATTTGTCTTACTTTGATAAAATAACTTTAAGGGAGGTTAAGAGCAATTCTCATTTTGTCAATTGAAGTTTTTATAACTGAGGAAGTCAAGGATGATTTTATCTTTAACTAGGGGGTAATTTGTTAAATTTAACCTGGACTATGTTGACTATTACTAATCCACATATGTTCTAAAACTGTAACACCATAGCATGTTTGGGAAGGCCGGTCCCAGCAGACCCACCTCTCCCACCTCATCTGGCCATGGTACTGGGCCCCAGCACATCTGGGATCCACCCAGGGACCTCCTCGTCTGCTGGTCCTGCACTACCTTTGGGTGGAACCAGCTCAGGGGATGTGACTCATCCCCCCTCTGGGAGTGGGCACAGACAGGATATTGTCACCTGAAGCCAGGTCCGGGGTTTGGTGTGTAGTGAGCTCCAAGAGGAGTTTGGAGATCTGCTACTCCATCTTGAGGGCTGCATGGTGCAATTAGAGGGTCAGCCTGCCCCTTCTGCTTAGCCCCCAAACACAGCCACCTTCAGGGTTATGAAGGTGCAGTGGTGACCCACTGTTTCCATTTGGGGGCTCATGGGCTTCTGATTTCCAAACATCCCTCCTCATCCAAGGTGTTTACCCCCACATGTGTCATATACTGCCCCTGTATGCTGTCTTGTCTGTCTTCCTACCCAACCTACCTCCCCAAATATACTTACAATCCTATCCTTCCCCAACATTCCACTCTCACCTTAAAAAGAAAAGGGCAATCTGTTCCCCCCAAAAAATGTTGCCATATACATAGCTGTCCATTTCACACCCATGTCCACTGGACACACGTAATCTGGTCTAATTGGCTTCACAACACATTATTGTTGTCCTCTCCCCTCTCTCAGGGGTTTGAGTGGTCAAATAAACCTCCAAATTCAGTATATATGCACAGCTGTTGCTGTAGAAGAAATGGACAGCTATGGAACTTCCCTACACCCGTCCTGCACATCCCTAGCTACTTTCCCTGTTGTCTTTCCCTCTGCATGCCCCCTTTTTCACCACTTTCCTATCACCCCTTTTTCCTTTTGTTTTAAAAAAATTAGCATGGGGGTAAGTGAGAGTAAGCACTTTTAAGCAGTAGTAAGTGGGATTAAGCCTGTTTGTGTGGTGCTAAGTAATGCCTGCACAGATTAAGCACTTTTAAGGCTAACTGTCTGTAAGCATGTTTAACCGGAAATTAGCATTGCTTACCACCACGCAAACCCACTTAAAAGTGCCTTAATCACTCTGTATCCAACAGCCCTTGTTCTGCCCAGCAACAAAATAATCAGCCCTTGCAAGTCACGAACCCACGACCCTGCACACCATAGCAAGTTACCACTAAGCCATGTAGATATGTCTGATGTTTTCTCAAACATATCACGCAGCACAGTCATTCAACATTAGGGAAAATGGGTTTGTGCCAGTTTTCCCCACATTCCAAAGATATGCAATAGGTGGATTTGACACTCTAAATTAACCACAGGTGTGAGTGTGCATGTGAGTGTGTGGTAATGAAGCACAACAATGACAGGTGTAGCCACCTGATGGTTTAAATCTTGTCTCTAGATGATTATCACTGTTGAAATGGCACCCTGATCCCATGTGGAAAAAGGGGTTGTGGATGGAAACAAACAAACAGAAAAAACAATTAAACTAGCTTTTGTTTTAAGGCTAAAACCATTTAAACATATCTTCAAAATGCTGTTTAGAATATGGTCTGTAACAAAACTCAAAAAGAAGTTAGTAATTTACTGAAAAAGGTAACCTGACTCAGACAGTCAAACTAATAAAGAAAATAATTCAAGCATTCCCTGTATGTGAATGGAGTGGAGATGTGGGACCAAAGATGTTTTGCTTTTTTCTCTGTTGTGCACCCTCATGTTGGTAAGGAATGTAGGACAGGTGTTTGGTAAGATGGTGCACTTCTACTTAGCCAGACTTGCTATAAGTATTAGTGAGTAGTTAAATGTTTTCAAACTCCTTAGTTTGGTACATAAAAGTATGGACTAACCTGTGTATTATTATTGAATTTCTGCAGTGCTAATTCATGTACAGGTGCTTGGGGATCAGTACATATAATATAAATAGAATACAACCACCAGCTTCTCCTTAGCTCTTAAATAAATGAAGGAACCTCTGAATTCTATTCCAGATTCCAAGACACTGGATTAGTTAGGGAAAATGGCCTCTCTCTCATCCTGCCATCGCTATTTGGGTGGGGGGTGGGGGGCAGAATCTGATTGATTCAGTACTACAAAATGCTGTGGCATTGAAGCCAATGATGAGTCTCTATGGCCAGAGAAAATAGTGTGATTCAGAAGCATTCTATGTTAATGAACTGCAATAGCCTGTCTGCATATAGTGACAAAGCTGCCTGAGAATGTGGCTGGACCTCTGAGTCCATCCAAAGCCCTCATGTAGATGGCGCCATCAGTATGGCAAGACTGGTATTGTGAGGATGGAGCTTGCTTGAAGTACCAATTTCATTATACAGCTAGAGCTGCATGGCTATGAGATGTTCAGTGCCACAGCATTATTTGTAGGGCATATAGTAAATGCCTTCATAATGGCCAGCACTCCTGTCATTCCTGCATTCACCATCTCTAGGAAGACAGGTGTGGGTGTCTGTTCCCATATGAAGCACAGGTGTGGGTGTCTGTTCCCATATAAAGCTTGGGGTATGGCTCACACTATCCATGTGCTGGGTCCTCCCATGACTCTTGATACCTGCACTATGGATAACCTGTCTGTAGAACTAGGTATTGCAGGCAGTCCAACTTCATCCTCAGCTCTGTCTGCAGTACTTACTTCCACATACAGGTAGTGATTTCACCATGTCAGGAAGCCCATCTATATCAACAGGCTTCACCACTGATTCTGACAGGTACATTGGTGAGTTTTGCAGATGTACAATGGCAAATTAGTTTATCGTAAGCACAATTCCCTTTTTGGAACTGGGCATAGGGTTGACCAGTCCCCATTAGCATATGCTGAATGGGGTATGAGAGAGTCCTGTGTTCTGCAGTTGAGTATGAAGTAACACACTCGGTGGAAGTGTTACTCCAGGCCAAAAGGTTTTGAATTCAGCCCAAAGTTTCAGATCATCTTACTGGACTATAACTAAAAATCAGTGCTCAATGTATTAGGAAGAGTCTACAAACTGTAATATAAGAAGATGCTTATATTAATGCAAGAACTTACCAAGTTTTGCACTACATTAAGAAAATATGTATCGTCATTTGAAACGTCACATTTGCCTGCTACTTGTTGCACTATAAACAGCTGTGAGGTTCTACAAAAAGCATACTGAATACCTCTGATCTACAAAAATGTTCCTTTCTATTCTGCCATTGAATTTCAAGTCTACTACTGTTCCCTAGTATAGATAAAGCAGGATATCTATAAATTGCCCTAGAAAGCCGCATTTCAAGGAAATCTCCCACAAATAATCCCAATGCATTCTATCAAAGGTCTCAATTTCCACACCTATCAGGAGCAATGGGAATTTTTTTTCTTCTTCTTCTTCTTTGGCTTTTCCTGGTTAGGGGTCGCCACAGTGGATCAACTGTCCACTCATGACTGGCAGTGGAGTTTTACAGTGTCGAGTTGCCAGCTACTTCTGCATAAATTAATTGGGTTGTGCATATATTATCACTGATATGCCTACCTGCCACAAATCAGCATTAGGCATTAGGCTGGCCATTTGATTTTCCATAATGGTCGTGATTCAAAACTGATATTAACCTATACGAAAACAGTCTCACTGGGGCTTTCCTTTTGCTTTAATACAGATGTCATTATCACTTTATTCCATGACTTAGGTTTCTAAATTGAACAGTTTTACCCAGATGTCTAATAACTTTTCTCCCCTTCTTCCATAGATCTATTAGTATCCCTTACTCAGGAATATGAAGTCAGAAATACAAATGCCATGTACTGATAGCAGTCAATGGAGAGAATGCCACTGATATGTCAGGGACAAGACCTGTGTGGGGAACAGACAAAACATAACAGCCAATACTCTGGCCATCATGTGGATAGGCCCACAGTTGAGAGCTATGCAGACAGACTGCATTCCATGATAAAACTAGCATGTACACACAAACCCTGTAAAACTAGCACTATTCAATGCATATAACAGAAATACTCACACACTGTCCCTAGGTCTGGAACCTTATACAAACATGTAGTTGGTCTGTGTCCACAAGTCCTGTTGTAAGAGGTATTCCTACTTGCTGTCTGTAACACTGCTGCCCCCAAACATGAAGGATGTCTTCCATACTGGAAAGGTAAAGGGACAATGCCCACATGATGTAGTTATTTATAGTAGTGGGCTGCTATGAGATTGACTATTGGAAGAACTACACAGCTGCCTGCATGCAATTAGCAAGTGAAGAACAGCAACTGGTGCAGATGCCATCACCTGAACATGAGCATCACCTACAAAAGCTATGCTTCACCCTATTCAAACAAGCTTGATCCCAGTAGTGGAGAGAGAGAGAGAGAAAGAGAGACACAAAAAAAAAAAAAACAACACATAAACAAAACCTCAGAATAAGAAATAAGAAACAAGAAGAAAGCATGTATACAGATGGAACCTGAAGATAAACCAGGTATGTGAAACATGAATGCATGTAACTGAATGTTGTACTTGGTCTGTAATAATGGGATAGATGATTATGAAAGATGTGTATGTACCATCAGTATTTTCTGTAATTATGTCCTGCTGAACAAATACTATGGACATAGCATCTGGCTCTATCTGCAATGGGCCATACCTGTCAACTGTGCAGATATTCACAGAATGTCAAGATTTAACCATCATAGTGTTTGTTCTGTTCCTCCAAATATCTATATTAGTCTGGCAAATAGCTGGAGATGGAAGTAATGATGTCATGACAGACACATGAGTTTCAGACCCCACCACCTTCAGAACAATCATGGCAATGTGAAATGTATCATGCTACAAACTTCATAGGTTTGTAATAGGCATAACTATGATATGTCCCTATATATCCCCCTCAATGTTAGGCTTTGTGCACATATAATGCTCTAAGAGGTGGATAAGTTGGGTCACAGCTGAGGAGCCTGACACACCCTGAGAAAGGACAGCTCACAAATGGCAACCACTAGAGTGTCTGTCAAACAGTTGTGTCTGTGCCACTGCTAGGCTAGTTAATGGGATGCTGCTCATATCCATATATTTTCTGTGGATATGAGTATTATTTATGTTTGTATTGTAAATCTAGGAAACCTATATAGAGCATGAGCATAGTAAAGCACTGTTGCAGATGTGTGTGTTAAACTGCATGTGCTATATTGAATTAATAACACTCAACTGTACAGTGTTCTTCTGAACAATGTTCACAGTTGTGACTGATATATGTAGTCACTTACACATTTACTTGTGTTATGGCAGCTATATTAATACTTTATCAAAACTGACTTCCCTGTTTTGTTACCCAGTGATGTGGACCAATGACCAGAAGTCTTGGTATAACAGGTTGAGATGTATGATTGAGCTGCAAGACTATAAATACAGTGTGCCATACTGAGTTAGAGCACACATGTATGCTAGGTATACCCTGAGCATGTGTATGTATGTGTATGTTCAACTGAAAGGCACAGAAGTAATAAGTAATACGTAATAACATGGGTCACAAGCAGTCCAGAAAATAGGATGTGCATGTTGCACATGTGTGTAATATCACTGTCACTGCATAGAACAAAATAAAATGTGTACTGCTACTGATTGCTGCATTGCCACGACACTGATATGGGTACTACAGTAGGCATGGTTATCACGTCATAATCAGAGAAGTGTACAACTGTGTTATGACCCACTGTCCATGCCTACCACTAACAACTATATCAACATCCATATACACTGGATATCAAAGTATACACACCCCTGTTGGAATGACAGGTCTGTGTACTGTATACCATTGAGACCAGAGAAAGTCATGTCAAATGTTTCTCACCTCAAATATGACCCACAACCTGTAAAATTATATTGAAAATGAAACAAAGCTGTTTCATGGAAGGTGAGCAACCATTGCCAAGTGAAGATGTGATATGATGTTAGAGTACAAACCAAGACAAATGGATGCTGTAATCTTCTCAGCAGGTGTTTACACAATATAGTGTAAGGGTGTGCACACACATTCAACTGGCTTACTGTACTGAGTATTAATTCCCATATGTTTCCACAGGGCAGGTTGTTATGTTCCCTATTGAACTGAGCAGGCTATAGGACACATCACAGGTGGGGATTGTGTTGGCATGTGCTTTTGTGAGGTCATTTTCCAGTTGCACAAGTACCATGCATTGTAACAGGGGTGTGTACACTTCATATCCACTGTAGCTATATGGAATCAGGAGTACCTTACCTGTACAACCATCCTCCACCAACAATAGAGTAATCCCCCTTGGTGGACAGCACCAAGACACAAAGCACATAATAGGTTGCTATAGTGGCTGTACAGGGACACATAGGTGCAGACCACAACTTGGAAGCAAGTCCACCTCTATCTGAGCAAGCATGTAGGTTCACAGGTGACTTTCTGTAAGGCTAACTATGACTAGAAATCAGACATATCCAAACCACTAAGGCCAATTGCAACTATCCAAATATGTATGCAGTCTCAGAGCCAGTAACACAGGTCAACCTGTACTGGGGGTAAAGCACACCTCATACACACATGCCATGGATACAGGTAACCTGCATCAGACAGGTCAGGTGGGAACAGTGGCACCCTGTCCACAACATTAGTAATGAGGGTTATGCACATCAACCACACTCCTGCCCTCATCAGTGGTGAGCATGGACATATTGCCAACTGATGGCAACAACAGCAAGTCTCCATGGGGCATGAGAACATCACAGTTTGCCTCCTACATGAACACAGACATGTGCTCACAGTTCCGTCACACACTACAGTCAAACACATACATGCCACCATCCACACACCATCCACATGGAAGATGGCCACTGTCATCCCTCTACACATAAATGAATGGTGAATAGTGGATTATGCCATTAAGTGTCCAACATTGGGGGAACTGGACAGGTCAGGGCCAGGAGTGTAATGCAAGATGTCAAAGCCATGATAGCTTACAGTGTTATGGTATAGTCTGGATTATTTACAAGTAATATCCACTGTTGATGTGCACGTGGGCAGCCATATGAGGTCCTGTGACCTTTTTTTCCTGTTTATGTCTTCCAGGTACAATGTCCCGGGAACGTCTGCTCGCATTCACAAACCTGGAAAATGATGCAATTATCCAATACCTCATCATGCCATACTATTCGGCCGCAGGGCCCAGGATCTGGAGGAGTGGACTGCCCTGCAGAATGATCTTGACAAAGGGTAAATGATGTCGGCCTGCACAACCGAGGTTATGAGCAGGTGCAGCATCACTGCACAGATCTGATCTGCCATACCCATCAGCATGCTGCTGCAGTTAGGAGGGACCAGCTAGCCACAGGTGGGGGTCATGCCATCCAGTCCCCACTGACACATGCTGAGGAGCTCCTCAACAACTTTGAGGCACCCACCCACCAGCCAAGCCAGCAGGCTGAAGACAGCATTGTGGAGGTGAGTGCCACCACCAACACAATGGACGAGGAATGTGCAGGTAAGGCCCCAGGACACATTACTAGACCACTGTTGCATATCCATTTTTATCTGTAACGTATCTACATGAAGATGTGAGATAAGTCTGTTGCTGCAGTGTAGTAATGAACAGATGTGCATTGTCTCTAGTATTGTGGGTTTGTACTGTCGATATGCTGAAATGCTGCTCCCATCCTTTACCAATGCCACAGGTATGGCTACTGACATTAATTCTCTCACACAGCTATTTAGGTCCCTCTGGTATACAACTGTGGCAGCAGCCTGTAGCTGGTGAGTATGGAGTTGTTTTGTTCAGGTTTGCCAATACACCGGCCATGTTATGGCCATGCTATTTGCCATGTACACATTTAACACACTTAGCCATAATGCATGCTGTACATGTTCACTTATTGTTGGTGTTAACTGCACTGTATCACAGTGGTCACCATGGTGGCATATCTGAAGGGTATGCAAGAGTCCTGCAGTATACCTAACAACCTGTCAGTGTAAGATGTGTGGACAGACATGAACGTAATGGTGGGACAAATGGCCTACAGTAGGGACATGTCTGAAACATTACCCTTATACAGTGGCTACAACAGTGTATATACCACTATTACAATGGCAACTGTTCCTAATATAAACAACAGCAAACCACAATACCACATTCCATACCTTTTACAACCTGTAATGTGATCCTAACATGAGCAATGAATGTGTAATATGGAATCCTATGTTAGGACAACAAATATGGGGAATACATATCTAAACAAACACTGTAAGCATATGTGTGCACACACTCCAAATACCATATTGTGAAAGCAGCTTGTGATGTACTGACAGCATTCACTCTTCTTGAGTACACACCTTCCATCAAGTAGAGAGCCTCAGTGTCACACCAAGTAATGGTCTGCTGTCATAGGTTCATAGGTTCATAGGTTCATACTAGGCTATCTGCCCAAGGGCATTTATAAGCCTAGCCCATAGTTATGTGGCTTTCGCCACCCCTTTAGTTTGAATAAAAACTATGCCTATCATTTTGCTGTGCCTCTGTCAAGCAGTGACACTGAAGTAATCCCTGGGGTATATCTGCAATCTCCCATCCATTGGTCAAGATTCCTCTTGAACAAGGCCAGAGAGGTGCTCTGCCTCACATGTACCCGGATTTTGTTCCACAGCATAGGGAGTCTCTGGGTGATGAATCTGTCCCTCCAGCACGTTCTATTTATAACCGTGTCAAGGTTTAAGTCTCCGCCTTGTGGTTCTGAGGGATCTAGATTTTTTGAGGTGAAGCATATTCATCAAATCTGGGTTTGACATGGCCTTATATGTCAGGCACAGGTCACCTCTGAGCAAGCGGTATGAGACTGAATAGAGCTGGAGTTCTTTCAGTCGGGCAGCATAAGACATATTTTGAGACCCTTTATCCTTTTGGTGAGGAACTTTTGGGGCCTTTCAAGCTGCAGCAGGTGTCTGGTCAGATACATTCGAACGGGCATTGTACTCAATCATAGGTCTAATGAGTGATGAGTACAGGGGACGATGACCTCCCTTGATCTAGATGTGAATCCCTTCATGATCAGGTGGGTGATATAGAAGGTTTTCCTAACTACTTTAGCAACATGAGTGTCAAACAAAAGGCTACTGTCAACCTGGGTCCCCAGATCTCTGATGACTTTTTCTGTGCTCAGTGGATTGCCACCTATATGGTAGCTAGGGGTAACTTTGTTTTTCCCGAAGGGTATGACTATGCATTTTTGGGCGTTTAACTTCAGGCCATGGCTCTGGCACCAGTTATCCGTTTCTGTGAGGCCCTTCTGGAGGATATCTGTGTCAGATGTGTTTCGACTATGGCTTCAGTTTGCAGTCATCTGCAAACTTTGTCAGCCATAACCCTCCTGTGTTTGCTTGTACTTCAGAAAAGTAGATGCGAACAAGAGTGGACCCAGGACTGAGCCCTGTGGGACACCACTTGTGACAGGCTTTGAGTCTGACATGGCTCCAGCAACTCTGACCCTGTGGGTTCTGTCACTTAGCCAGTTTGCAACCCATCTTGTGATGTATGGGTTTACATTCAAGCTGATGAGTTTTTCGATGATACCTGAGTGGGGTATTGTGTTGAAGGCCTTTGCCAGGTCGAGGTAGGCTGTATGGACTGCCTTTCCCTCATCAATGGCCTTGGTGACTGTCTCGAAAAAGTCAACCAAGTTTAAGAGGCAGGATCTGCCTTTGGCAAAGCCAAACTGGGTTGGATCCAAAGTCTGCAAGTTCCCTATGTCTTTATTTATGAGTTCCATTATGATCCTCTCCATGGCTTTGCAGATAAGGCTTGTCAAGCTAATGGGGCAGTAATTTCCAGGGTCTGTGGAGGCACCGCCCTTATGAAGTGGGACCACAGTTGCCGTCGCCACTCCTTGGGTACGTATCCTGAGGTGAGGCTAAGATTAAACAGCTGTCCTAACTGTGGGTTTAATTCCTCGTTGAGTTCATGAAGCACACAGCCGGGGACACCATCCGTCCCATGGATGCTGTGTTTTTGCCTTAGTGAGGGCAGTTCTCACCTGGGCGTTGGAGATGTTTGGGGGCTACAATCCTCTGGAATAGATATCTCTCCTTTGGGGATGGGGAGAAGTTTGCACTGAACCTGTCAGCCAGTATGTTGGCAATGTGTGTAGGTTCAGTAATTTTCACATCATTTTGAACTAATTCTGAGCATATCTGGGAGTTTCCTCCTAGGTTTCTAACATAGCTAAAGAAGGCCTTATGATTCTCTTTAGAGTCCTTGGCGATTTTTCTCTCAAAATTTGCCTTGGATGATTTTATGAGACCTCTTAGTTTTTTACTTATAATGATCAAAGGTGTCTTACCTTTCAAGGATTTTGCTCTATCTTGTAGTAGCTTCCTCCTTTTGTTGTAGAGCTTGTTTATGGCTGGGGTCCACCAGACTGGATGCTTGCCTTTGGTACAGAGAGTCTTAGTTTTGTTTGGGATTGCCTGATCCATGCAGTCCTGTAGGTGCTGGTAGAAGGCATTTGTAAGTGATTCAGCGGTTTGAGTAATGTTTACCACTGGCTCAGGGGCCTTAAAGGAGACCACACTAGTTTTTAGAAGTGTGAAATCGGCTTTTGAGAAGTTTTTCACTGTGGTCTTTTTGTTTCAGGTGGGGCGGATGAGGACCTCCAGCGAGATTAGTTTATGATCTGATCTCACCAGTGAGGGGTATACTTCGGTGTTGAACATTTTGATCCCATGTTCGTGATGATGAGATCAAGTATGTTTTCTCCTCTTGTGGGATGGTGACTAGTTGTTCCATGGCATTTGAGTTTATGAACTCCAGGAATCTTTGGGTTAGAGTGTTCGGGCTTGAGTAGTGTTCCCAGTCTATATTAGGGTAGTTGAAGTCACCTAGTATGATGGTGTTTGGAGATACATTTATCCCTCCAATGTTTTCAGGAAGGCCATGTGAGGTTCCGGAGTTTGAGAGGGTGGCCTGTAACATGCTACAAATTGCAGAGCAGTCTTGCCTATGGTTAATTGCACCTGGATGGTCTCCGATGCATCGTGCGTTGCCACCAACCTTGAGGTGTGGGTGTCCTTTATGAATATGGACACCCCTCCTTTCTTGGTGTTGTCCGGATTTTGGGGCGAACACATGATATGAGGTGAAACCTGTTAGTGCTGGGGTGCTCTCAGGAGCCTTGAACCAGGTTTCTGTCACAGCACAGACATCGATGTTCTCCATATTGAGAAGGGCCTCGAGTGCGTGCATCTTGAGATTGAGACTTCTGGCATTGAGCAGCATTACCCTTAGTTTTTTTCCTTTTGGTGTTCTAGGGTGGTAGGTTTAGAATTTGAGCCTTGCCTAAAAAGGCACTATGGGGTGGCAAGAGCCTTTGCCAATATCCAGAAGCCCAGGGTGACAGGTGCAAGCCGTCCCTTGCGAAGCAGCGTGGCTTGTCCAGCATGTCATCCCAGGCAGACAGACATTGATCCCCTTTGAATGACACCAGAATTTAAGCCAATTATTAAAGCTGATCATCTTATCACTGTATTGTGGCATCATTCTAGGTGAAGGTAGGATACTGCTCAAGGTCAGGGTCATACCTGCCTGGGCTACATAATCAGAGAGCTCCTCGATGTCCCTTTTCATGTAGTCCAAGGAGGTACGCCTCAGGTCGTTGACACCAGCGTGGACAATGACTGAGTCGCACTTGTACCTGCTGTTGAGAGACCTGAGTGCTTGTGTTATGTGGCGGATTCTAGCCCGACAGGCAGCTTACTGTGACCTTCTCTTTACTCAGTCTGGTGAGCGGGACGCCAGTGTGTCTGACTATGGAATCACCAATGACAAGTGTGTCTGGCATTTTGTTTGGCCTTAAGGGCTGTGACTGTTTGACACTCTGACTGTGTGGTCTATGTGTTGCATGTGTTGGGTCATGAGGTGGTAGTTGTTTGGGTGTCTGCTTTGGTGGCCTCTGCTGTTTTGGTAAATTTTGATCAGAGCCTCCGAGTATGTCTTTGTGTGAGTATGTGTATGATTTGAAGTTGTGATGGTACCATGTGTGACTGGGTATGTATTGTGTGTGGTTACCTTCTCCTCCTGTCTGGTCTTGCCAGTCCTATGTTGAGAGAGCTCAGTCTCCAGTTTGGCCATATAGTTGCATCTCTCGCATGTATTTGTGTTTTGTGGGAGAAGGAGAGGATTGTCTGTGTACATGAGGCAGTTGTAACATTGCCTCAATATTCCCAGGTTCACCAGTTAAGCTGGAGAGGACACTAGTAACTGATCCCTCGACATACTAGAAGTAATAGATAAAGAGACTTTCAAAGGACTTCGGGGGAAGTGGGTTTTAGGCTGGTGGGGTACTATCTATAATAAGAGTGCTTTATCAAGGTGCAAGTACTGTAGGAGTAAGTGCTAGGCTTTACAGATAGAGAATAGTCTACTTGGGAATCAAGTAGAGATGAACTTTTCAGTTATAGGATATGCTGGTTAGATCAGCAGTACAGCTCGAGGAAGGTAGTTCTAAGGGAAAATTGGAAGAGTGGAATTTAGATGGCCCAAATAGTTTAACCTTGTTTACTGCCGCTGCTCTTGTGTGCAACAGTGGTAACTCCGTGCTAAATTGCGCTTACGCGCGTTTAGCGTGTTTTATAGCAGGGGGCTGAAGGGAGCTAGGAATTGGCCCAAAACGACCAATGGACTACTAGTTTCTGGCTGAAACTTCACCAAATCAGACAAAAAGGCCGCTCAGTGCTTCCCACTCCCACTGGTAAGCAAAGAAACTTCCCTCCTTCCTAATAAGGCAATGGATCAGTAACAGGAACTAAAAACAAAGCCCAGGGATCAGCAACTCTGAAACTGGACTACTCTAGTTCAGTAAGGTGGGAAAACAAGAGATTTTTTTGTTTTATTACAGAGACAAGGAAAAAAACAGACAGTAAATGCTATAAATGCTGTAAATCGGCTAGCTTGACTTTAGTGTGTAGCCTACAGAAACAATTTGCAACAATTAGTAACTTAAAGTGCAATAAACAGTGTAAAATGCAGAAATCACTTAAAGTAGCAGTAAAACAGGTGAAATGCAGTCGCTAGCTTAAATAACAGTGGGAAAGCCACAAAAAATACTTATATCTGGTAGAAAGTCACTCTTTTAGCTCTCTGCTGCTTGGATCACTCTGCAGGCCACCACGAGGATCTGTGCTGAGTTGGTACAAGCTGGAAAACACGTGTTTAGTGTGCTTTATAGCAGGGGCTGAAAGGAGCTAGAATTGGCCCAAAACAACCAATGGACTACTAGTTTCCGGCTGAAACTTCACCAAATCGGACAGAAAGGCGCTCAGTGCTTCCCACTCCCACTGGTAAGCAAAGAAACTTCCTCCTCCCTAATAAGGCAATGGATCAGTAACAGGAACTAAAACAAAGCCCAGGGATCAGCAACTCTGAAACTGGACTACTCTAGTTCAGTAAGGCGGAAAACAAGAGATTTTTGTTTTATTACAGAGACAAGGAAAAAAAACAGACAGTAAATGCTATAAATGCTGTAAATCGGCTAGCGCACTTTAGTGTGTAGCCTACAGAAACAGTTTGCAACAATTAGTAACTTAAAGTGCAATAAACAGTGTAAAATGCAGAAATCACTTAAAGTAGCAGTAAAACAGGCGAAATGCAGTCGCTAGCTTAATAACAGTCCAAGAAGTATGTCCATGACATTTGCCCACTCACCTGCAACAGAGGCAGTCGTCGCTTGCACACATCTTACAAGCCATGAAATGGATCCCATATCCGAAGTGTAGCACTCGGGAGTGGGAAAAGTAGCTTTACCTCACCATTGCATATACCATGGCAAACAGTGCAGACAGTCATGTATTTGTATATGAAATATGGGACAACATTGATGTAGAAAATAAATAGATGCCCATCCAAAACAGATGACAAAACATGTTGCAAACTGGTCATGGAGGTTGCCCAAAAATATGCAGCAACACTGGGGGACTTGCAGGAATGTCTAGCAAGTACTGCCTGTGCAGTACCTGTGTTGACAATTGCCTGGAGTCTGCATAAGTCTGGCCTATGGGTTAGGGTAATCAGATGGAAGAGTTGTCCCACATGATACATCATCCAGGGCTCTCTACAGGTAGCATAAGCATAACATCAAGTCTCTCAAAGGCATGTGTTGCAATGTGTAATGGTGTCATAAGACCAAGGCTCAAACCTACAGCAATATTCATAAAGATATGTGTGTTGCATAAGCAACACCTCACTCCACCTCAGGGCCACCATCCCCAATATTTAGCTTGCTGGTGCCAGTGTACACCGTTAGGTTTGCTGTTCATTAGCTAGAACTAGACCAGTAGACATGGTGTTTGGAATTTGGAACACTGCAAAATAACACTCATGTGTGGCCCATAGTTGTCAAGCATCTGCAATAAGGCTGAGGA
The DNA here is from genome assembly GCF_019279795.1 of Protopterus annectens. Lineage (NCBI taxonomy): Eukaryota > Metazoa > Chordata > Ceratodontiformes > Protopteridae > Protopterus > Protopterus annectens. The sequence continues at coordinate 735,987,141 of NC_056743.1, forward strand.
TGGGGAGGGGTGTCAGCTTGACACACAACTGTGAACTGAAGTATACATCCAAAGCTTGCTAAGAATGGTTGTATCTGAACACAGTGAAGGTTATGAATTGTGCCAGACATAACCCTGACTCTACAGAAATAGTGAAGCCACTGTGTGATCTTCAAGGGCTGTGCACATGAGCTGACCTTGCAATCTGGCAGAGTAGGGGGACATTTGTAGGGCAGAGTGACCAAATAATGGCAAGTGAAGATGGGCCATGCTAGTATACCCCTTCCAGGATTAGTGACTGCTGTAGTTCACTTAACAGGTGCTTCAACAAACCATTGTGTTAAGGGTGTGCACACTTATGCAAACCACATATTGTATGCATCTCATTCAGCATCTGCATTTCTAACACATTTGTTTGATACTGCATTTGGATTGCACAGGTCATACGTCACATATCAGGTGTGTGTAATGTTAACAAATGCAGTATTGTGGCCCCATTGCATATCATAGAAGAGGCTGGCATGTCAACAAGGGTATGTACACTCCTCATATCCACATTAAGCTTTGAAGGTTGTCAGTGTAATTGGATTTTATTGCTCATACATGCACTGCTGATGGTGAGATCTGTAAATCAGAGGTCAGGCATTAATTATTGACATCAGTCCTCATATCATTCCAGGTATGTGTCAGACAAACACATAGGGGCTGTGAGCAACAAAGCAAACATAACTGCCACACACATACACATTCAGCAATGGTGTGTACACTTGTGAGGTATGGTGCACAGTACATGCCAGTGTGCTGTGCAGGTGCACAGCAATACTGTGTACATGTGTGCAGTGTGTTACAAGGGAAGGGGCATAACCTACAAACACAACTCATGCATCACAGAGATGTGATTTCAATTACCCAAACATTAACTGGGAGAACTACTCAAGTACAAACTCCCTTGCCCAACATTTCCTAGAATTTATAAACTCAAACACCCTGGATCAACTGGTCAACACCCCCACCACTGGTGACAACATAATGGACCTGATCATCACCAATATGGCGACCAGTCTTCCACACCGGATGTCAACCCTGGTTGGTTAGATCTCACCATAGAACAAAAAACGCTGACCAGCAACTACAAACAAAAATTCCCAAAAGCTGTAAGTCCAATAAAACCTCCGCTCGGACAGTGAGGATAGCACCAGAACTTTATTCACAAATTCAAAAGCACGAAAAATCCAGAGTCAGGTTAAGCGCTTTCATCCGCAATGAAGGCAGATTTCATCAGAACCAATGACTGTAACTTAATACACTCCTTATAAAGCTTTTTAGGCGCCAAAAAAACTAAATAAGACAATACAATATAAAATTAAAATGAATACAAGTGTCTGATGTGTTGAAAGTAGCTAACATATTTTGAATACATTTCATAAAGGTAAAACAATGAATTATATAGTGCATATTGACATACCTAGATGCACTAACCAACAATTATAAAAGCTATCAAGAAAAAGTGACAATAATAAAGGAATGAAGTATCAATGATAAATAGATGTAATAAATATAATAAATATTAGTAAATATAAATACATTAATAAATTGATAATTTGTAAAACATAATGAAGTCAGAAACAATATAGATATACAATATCAAAATATTTGAATAAATAAATAAATATGTTTGTCAATAAATATGTATAAATATAAGTATAGTGAATATAAAAGTGTAAAAGTGTTTAAAAATGTTTAAAATATTGTGGCATATTTGTTGAACTAAGCATCTAATAAAAGAAAAGGTTTAATGCTGATAAAATCATTAAGCCCAGACAAGTTGTGGCATCACATAATATTTGCCATTTACTTTCCAACAAGGCAAGATATGTTTTCCAATTACCCCCTAGAGCAGTTTAGCTTATGTGGTCAATAATACTAAAAAGGAAAGAGTGTTCAGGACCGCTATCTAAAATATGCTTACTCAAAGCATTTTTAGGGTCCTGTTTTTTAATTTTGTATAAGTGTTCGTAAATTCTTGTTTTAAATTTCCTCTCGGTCTTACCGATGTAGTATGCATCACATAAAGTACATGTAGCTACATAAACCACTCTAGGGGTATTACAATTCCCTGCCATACTGTGAAAGTACGTATTGACAATATTATGTAACCTTATAACTTTAGCATTATTAATATTTCTGCATTGGTTACAGGCACCACACTTTGTTGTTGATGTGAGTCTTTTTCCCCTTTTCATCTTGTCCTTAGTACTTTCCAACATATTTTTAATGTTGATAGAGGTCTTGAAAACAAACTTAGGTAGTGGTCCTGCTATGTCACTAACCTCATCAGATGTAGTTATAAGGTTCCAATGTTTAATAAGTATATCTTTAATGAAATCCGTGTAGGGGCTAAACATGAGTACACAAACATTTCTATTGTTGTGTTCATCTTTTTTAGTTTGCAAAAATGGTTTTCCTAACAAGGGTAGGTATTTGTGACCCCATTCTTTTTTAACATATGTGATTATAGGGGTAAGCATAGCCTCCGGATATCCTCTATTAATAAACATATTATATATAACGTTCAATTCATTTTCCATGATGTCTTTGTTGGATGACATGCGTGGCGGCAAAAGCCAACACATTCCGGCTAGGCTTATAAATGCCTTCGGGCAGATAGCCTAGTACCTACCTATGAACCTATAATGTTGGTAACAAGGATTGAGTATTACTGCAGTGCATGCTGTTGAGTGCCATAAGTCATGCATGTTGACTTTTGGGTAATGAGAGGTCTGTGTAATATCTTTGTGCCACCTCACCTGTAAGTAAGTGTGTGTGTGTGTGTGTGTGTGTGTGTGTGTGTGTGTGTGTGTGTGTGTGTGTGTGTGTGTGTGTGTGTGTGTGTGTGTGTGTAGAAGTAAACCATAATGTACAGGTCTTAATTTACATTTCTTGTCTGCCCCTCACAGGTGGTGAGGTGGGTCAGGGTCCCTCCTGCAGGCAAACTGATGTTAGTGTCCATACAGACTCTGACAATGATGATAGGCATAGTGAGGCACAGGCAGGGTTGTCAGGGGCTGAATCTGTGCCATTGGTTGACATCCCACTTTTATCCACTCCATCCCTGCACAAAGTCACAGTGCCCATACATACCCCATCACCAGTGGCCATAGATGAGAGACAGTTGGCAGGTGGCGTCATGGGACAGAAAAGTGTGGTGACTATGGCAAGTGTGTCTGTACACAGCAGCCATAGCCAGATGACTGGCGAGGTACCACACAGGGAGATGTACAGGGGTGCTCATAGGAGGGCTGCTGGCCATCATGCCCCTGGCAGAAGTACACAGCAGGTGTCACCAGATGCATGTTTTCGGCCATCATGGAGGCACAGGCATGTAAGGAATGTTGCACCAGAGATTGTCTGAGGCTCCAGAGGGCTACTCTACCTGCTGTATGAGACTGCATCCGTGATCTTGCAGGTGCCCACCATTTTTTTGCAGAGGTCATGGATAGATGGTTGGGTGAGATGGTGGGAATCCTCAACCGTGTGGTGTCTGTGGTAGAGAATGTGGTGGGAGTAGGGTGTCGGCCATGTGGACATAGGTCAGCAACACCAACAGGTGGAGGTCTACGTGGATGTGCAACAACTCATGGCCGCTCCCGTATTGGCAATACCAGCACCAGAATTGCAGGGGGTGCTGTCCACAGCACAATGCAGCAGGCCACGTGCATGTGATCTTGGCCAATCCCAATAGGGACATGGATCCAGCGGACAATTGTCATCATCAGGGGAGAGTATCATATCTGGGTTTCTGCCTGGTAGTGCCCTGGCAACCCCTGGCAGGCACAGTTTCCATGTCCATGGTCAGACATGGTGAACTGCACACCCTGACATGTACAGTCTGCAGCTGTCCAACAAACTCCTGTATAGGGCAGCTACATGTCAGAAATATGTGCATACATACACACACACACACATCACCAACACAGCTAGGGCACCTCCATACATACACACACCACGTCTGCACAGCCCATTTAATAAAGAACCCCCTAACCCACACAAATTATGTCAACCAAATGGCTCATTACTCAACTACTTAACCTATTAACATAAACTGTACAGTATAATAGAGCTTGAGGAATATGTGCAATACTTAAATAATTCGACTGATTTTTTGAGATTTAAACTAGAAGCATCTAAGGATAGTATTAACTTCCTAGATGTAACACTTTCGAAAAGTAACAACAAAATAACATCAAAGGTGTATAGGAAAGAGGTTGACTCTTTAAGATATATAACGAAGAATAGTATGCATGCACCTCATATTTATAAAGGTGTTATGAAATAACAATTCATTAGACTGTGTAAGTTAAACACAGATGATGGCAATTTTATTGAGCAAGTTAACAGCATAGCTCAAGAGTTCCAAGCAAGTGGATACCCCCTAGAACTTATTGAGCAGGAGTTAAATAAAGTTATATTAGAAAGAAAAGGATACTATAAACCTATATTGTTAGGAGGTATAACATCTGAAAAGGATAAAGTATATAAAGGTAAGGAATTTGTTAGGTATATAACTACTTATAACCTTAATACATATAATGTGAATGCTATATTAAGAAAGAATTGGCCTATATTGTTAGCTATGCCTGAAATTCAATCTATAGTGGGAAGTAAACCTTATTTGGCATATAGAAGTACTGAAACTTTAAAACAAAAGCTTTGTTATAAAGATTTCAAGAATAAACCTGCAACTCAGAAAGAGGTAGGCACAAGGAAATGCTATAATTGTTCATGCTGCAGTGACTTATTTGAGGGTAGAGATTATTTTGAACATCCTACTGATGGACAGATTTATAAAATAAATACATTGACAACATGCAATGTAGAAAAATTGTATATTTAGCATCGTGTTTAGCCTGCACTTCATTTTATGTAGGCAAAACTACTAGAAAACTTAAAGAAAGAATAATAGAACACAAGTCAGACATTAGAAGAAAGATACAAACTAATGCTTTAAGTAAGCATATTATGGAAGAAGGAAGTAATCATGTATTTAAATTTAGGGTATTGGCAACAGTCAATATTAGTATAAGAAAGGGAGATATTAATAATCTCCTAGAACTAAAGGAATCGGAATGGATCATTAGGCTTCAAGCAGATATGAGTCCAGGTTTGAATAATGCTGTGAACTTAAAACCTTTATTAGTGAAAAAGCAAAGAGAAAAATTATGAAGTTGTTAGCTATAGAAAGTGGGCATTAATGATTTTACTATAATAATTATATTTTATAGGTATAAACACATGTTTAATTTATTGGAATAATGTGAATCATGCATGTACGTGTTGTATGTATGTATATATGTGCATATACTTTTAAGCTATTTTAAGATATATTTAAAGTGAAATTAAGTTTTAAAAAAATTTTTTGTATGTATATATAAAAATTCTCTTGTGTGTATGGGGTTGCCCTTTTAAATAATTCTAGGTTGTTGAGTGAGTGGGTTGGGCTGAATCATTTGTTTAATTGATTCTCCTATTTAAATGTGTTATTTCTGTTGCAAAAATGTTACCTTTTGCCAGTTAGTTCTCAGACAAATGATCTCCTGGGACATATATTTTCTGCAAACTGAAGTAGATCCCTTAACATACACACACACTTACTTGGCAACACTGAGAGTAGAACCCCTACCTAGGTATTTATTGCTACAAATGTGTTTGGCCTTAATTGTACACACACCACAGAGCTTTTAGGGTGAGGTGTCTCCCAAGTTTCCTGTTAATTTAAGAACACCACCAGGCCTTGTACAGTATGGTAATGGGGGATGCAGTATGACATACTGTAATAAACACATTGACAAACACATACAGTCATATACACATTTGACAGACCTGGGTTTAGCAGTGCTAACTATCTTGTCAGTGAGTCCATACTGTTACAGAGTTTTTGCACACAGCACATTCATCATTGGGCTGGATAGTGTAATCAGTTACCTGCATGGTTGATGGTGACAGCGGTCCTCATACAGTAGACCATGGGACATGTACTGGTGGTACCATGGTGTAAAGACAGTATACCCAGCACCCACACCCCACATTGGATATTGTATTCACTGAAACCCATGATAATGCTCTGACATACCCACAATCACACATTGACCAGGACTTCCCCTTGTCTATCTAATCAGTACTACTACAGGGATATGCATTTATTGCACATGCCACAGGCATAGTAGGGTGAGGGTTTGTCATAGCTCTCCTAATGTCAGCAACATTACCATCCCTTATAATGTATGGCAAGTTTTAACGTATTTGGAGAATGTGGCCTAAGAATGCCGTCTCCTAAAAATATGCACACACACACACACACACACACACACACACACACACACACACACACACACACACACACACACACTCACACACATTTTCCAAGACTCAGAGGGTAACCCACACCTATCTACTACCCATTTGTAGAACAGTGTTATGCTGGTACTGCAAGCTCCAGGTAGTTCATAGGGAGATGAGTGTAACAAGGTACATTTAATGTGAATTACAGCAGCAGCTATTTCTAAGTATAACAATAGAGGTGTAGTGGGTGAGAAGGCCCTCAGAGTATTTTCAACTACAGGTTTACAAACACACAGACACTGTTATTCTCAGTAATGCACACTGACATATTTGTCCGTACTGCGGTCCATAGGTACAGGTGTTCCTAGGTGTGTACCAGGCTAATGTCTATGGAGAGATGAGAAGAGTAGGGCATGTGGGTACACTGGTATCATGCCACCTGACATTTTTCAGCAGGCCATCTATCAACCGATGCCACTTGAGTGATCCCCAGGGTGACAGATAAATTCAACATCCAATCATCTGGTTTTCTCTTGCAGAGGGCCAGTAAGGTGCTCCTATTGACATGTATGCAACATATATTGCATAACATGGCCAGTGTCTGGGTTAGAGACCTGTACCCAAGCATGTTCTGTTGACTGTGGTAGTCTGGTTGAGGTATCCATGGCATGTGGTGCATACAGGGTGGGCTTTCCTAGCTGTGGCACTCATAGCACATATGGGCAGACATGTCAGTGTCAGTCAATCAGAGATTGCCTGTAAGCAGCCAAGATGGATACCTGACATCTGCACATCTGTACAGAGGACAGACAGAAAATAGCTAGCCAACAGCTTATGCATTAGGGTGAATGTTTTCACAGACATCTGACACTGACAGGTATGCCATTACTACATGACAACAGTCCTCAATGACATGTCCTAAACACATAGTAGTCTACAGTTAATATGAACATATCAGATCAATATAATTAAAAATATACAACTCAAACACCAAGAACATGATAGTCAGTACTCAGAGTCCAGCTTTGCATGCAGGGGTGTATGGTTCCAGTGCTACAATCTGCAATCTACTCTTACTTGGAAAATAACTGTTAAAAGTAGTAACTTAATGATATACATGCAAGTGTGACTGCATATAACCTGGGATACTACCCATGTATGAAACACATACAAAGAGAAAAGATTGTGGTACTAGCCATGTATACTCAGGTGTCCCATACAGTATACTCACACCCCTTGCTACTGTAGTGACAGCACATAGAAGCATGTTATGTACCTGGATATAAATACACTTATTAAAGATGTCATTACCTTGCTATTTTATCAGACTGGAATATGATCACTGGTTACCAGGGCTGAGCTATGCTTAGCAAGTGTAAGCATTGCTTAAATGTAAATGCTACGCTGGTAAGCAAAGCATACACGGTGTAAGCTCCTTTTTGTCTGACCATACGTTAGCCCTGCTTACCGTTGTGCAAACCTGCTTAAAGCTGCTCAAAACTGTCTTAACCACTCTGTATCCAACACTCCTTGTTCTGCCTAGCAAAAAAATAGACAGCCCTTGCAGGTCATGAACCCAGGAACCTCTAGACTATAGTCACAGCACTTAACCACTAAGCCATCTGAGCTGTAAAAATGTTGGTTGCTTTTTCAAATATATCATTCAGTACATGTACTGAATAGTAGTGAACAATTGCTTTGACAACTACAATTGGTTACTACTTGTTGGTGAAAATAGTGTTGAATCAGTCATGTTTTTATATCTAAATATACACATATCAGATAAATATAGTGGGATACATCTTAGAAGATATATACAACACTCATGTTTACACATAACAAGGATATATATATATATAAATATATATATATATATATATATATATATATATATATATATATATATATATATATATATATATATATATATATATATATATATATATATATATATATATATATATATATATATATATATATATATATATATATATATATATATATATATATATATATATATACATACATATATATATATATATATATATATATATATATATATATATGTCTGTATATATAACATATGCCCATAGCATGTAGTGGAGTCATACCTCAGCACCATAACTCTCAACCTCTTAGTGTAAGGGAACGTAATGTAAGTATTGCAGTTATAAATCTAGAATGTTGCTACAGTAACAGGGGTTGTGTCAACAGACATGTTGTGTAGGAAGGCTCTTCTGAAACTGACATATATGCCATCAGATACTGGCAGACATCATAAAATCATCATAGTGAATTACCACACAAATCACAGTAATGATCCTGTGGAGTACAGCAGAAATATGACCAATAAACGTGGACAGTCTGAAACAATCTGGTCAGTTCAGAGGTATACATGGAACTCCTTAGTGCCAGACGTGTGGACCAAGCCTGACAAAGGGGATGTTTGTAGCCATGAAAATGGGGATATTTCACAAATACTGGAGTAGGTAAGCTTACACAGTTGATGCATTTACACCCTTCTGTCTGTCCTAACACATATTAACTGGAGGAGCAGAGATCCCAAGGCCACATACTTCCCACTAGTTAGTGCCATACATCTTCACAGCATCCCACTGCTTTTTCAGAAATACACAATATTACACAAATACACAATACAAAAGAAATACACAAATGCCAGACAACAGTACATCTGAAAAATATCTGGACATAACATCACACTAGACAAATGCACTGAGCTGCTAGACTTGTCACCAAGCACTGTCTATACCACAGGCAGACTGCCACAACACTAACCCAAGTTTCCTATAGGGGAATACACATGTAATTGCAAATATAGCAGGCACTAGAGGCATGTAACAGCATGGAGTAACAGACACCAGTGTGAAAGTGCATACCCACAACCAATCTCAACACAGTCACAGTCACATTAAGATAAGCCTAATTAATAGTACAGTACATGGACTGTGTGAACAAAACCATCCTCGTATTTGCCTGGCCCAATTCACAGTGTAGTCTGATGCCTGACTGTGGTATGGGACATGTCTCAGTCTGGCCCTACAAACATAAATGCTGATAGGGTACCAGAAACTGGAGCAGCATGCAATGTCAGATATAACAGGGCTGAGAACACTGACATCTACCCCAGTCTGTACACAGGCCAAGTAACATATTCACAATACACTGCTACACAATACTGACACTCTGTCAACAATCACCATAAGTACACAGACCTCACTACTGTACAGACTGCAACAGAATGTCCAGGTTTTGTCCTCAAATATAAGGCCTCCTATACATAACATGTCTGGCAGTCTGATATATCACTGGCTTGATATCAGGAATGATGTCAGTAAATAATGATACACTGTACATAGGCACCTCTTACTGCATGACATACGGACGAAGGGTGATAGACTTGGGGGCCAAAGGCACAAACACAGGGCCAATATTGACATATTGCTGTGATAAACTGAGAAAATTACTGGTGTAACAGGGTTTGTTGTGATATATCTCTTCTGAGGGATATGAAGTCAGTAATACACATGGATGTCACCATTTACTGACTGCAATCATCAGAGTATGCTACTGCATTTCTAAAGACAGAAAATGTGTGAATAACACACCACATGTAAGACTCCAAACTATGGCCAGTCTGCAGATAGCCCTACAGGTGAGAGTTTCCTCAACCACATAACACTGTCATGCCAGACTTCAAATCATGCAGAACAGCCATATCCACTCAAACCCTGTTAAACCAACATTACTTCAAATGTAGAACAGCAGTACTTACATTCTGTCCCCATGTCTTGAACATCCCCCTCCAGTTTGTTGACCTGTCTCCACAGTGTTTGTTGTAAGAGGTATTTCCAAGTACCCTTTGTGATGCTGTTTGTCAGACACCCACATGACGTCCTGCTCACAGTGAAGGAAACGGGCCAACACCCACATGAAGTGCTTAGTTATAGGAGTGTGTTTCCATGCAATTGGCTATAGGAATGATACCACAGCTGTCCCACATGCAATTAGCAAGTGGGAAACTCCAGTTCATGCACAGGCCATCAGCTGATCATGAGCATTACCTACAAAAGTCAAGCTGCTGCCTATGCAAAACAGATGTATTTCTCCACATCTACCAGAGAGGGAGAGAGAGAGAGAGAGAGAGAGAGAGAGACAGAGAGCAAGACAGAGAGACAGAAAGACAGAGAGAAAGTAAGAAAGAGCCAAGCATGTTTGTGTATGATCCGTGGGTGGAGAGTAGTAGCTGGGTATTATAACGGTTGCCTATATTGTTTACTACTCCATACTGTCACATAGTAATTGCACATGGCTGTACACATTTATGGCTGAGGATTGTCTACAACAACCTCTACAGTGTTTGACAACTGTTGGCCTTGTAATGAGGACATTGGTACATATAGTTCCTCAGTATAATGATGTAGCAAAACCACACTGAAATGGATACTGTCAATACATAATCATCCCAACACACACAAGGGATACTGGTGACACACACACACACACACACACACACACACACACACACACACACACACACACACACACACACACACACACACACACACTTTCCAGTACTGAGTTTCAAACCCCTACCTAGCTATGTATTGCTATTACAATGTTATGCAGTCATAGCATGCACCATGGAGCTTACATGTTGGAGAGCGATCCAAAGGTATCTTTGAAGGTGAGTAATATCAACAACAGTGCTAAATGAGGGATAAGGGAAGTGTAGTAAGTGTAAATGTCCATAAAATCAGGTGCCAACAAAGACACACTCACACACAATCTCACATAAACACACACATTATCACAGTTACCAGGACCAGGATTAGAAGTCCTACCTAACTAGTTTGCTACACTACAGTATTACACAGTTATCACAAGCGCCACAAAGCTTATAGGTCTGAATCTTGGCCAAAGAGTTATTTCAAGGTGACTGACAGCAGGTGTGCTAAAGTAGGGCAATGGGAGGTGTAGTGAGTGAGTGAATGGCCTCAAAATCATTCATCTCCACAGACACACACACACACACACACACACACACACACACACACACACACACACACACACACACACACACACACACACACTTGCCAGTACTGAGATCCATAGGTTCATTGCTTTTCAGGTGTGTAGTAGGTGAATGGGACTAAAGGCTCTACTAGGTAAGGCCAAGGGAATACCTTGGCATCAGGCCACTTGACAATAGTCCCTAGTGTGGCTCAGTGGTTTAGTCCCTGGAGTGGTCCCCAGGGGTGGGTATTGTATTCACCATTCACTCATCTGGGTTTCTATTGTGGGTGGCTAGTGATGTGCACCGTTTCCCATGTATGTAATCTTTATTCCATAACATGGACAGTGTCTGGGTTGTGTACATGTCCCACATGCATGTTCTTTGAGTTGTGAAAGTGTACTTGAGGGCTCTGGGGCATGTTGTTTGGACAGATTGGTATCTTCTGATGTAGCATTCCTGACCTCATTTGGTGAGACCTGGCTATGTAACTGATGACTGCACCTACATTGACTGTATGATACGGGTATTCATTGGAGTTAGCGGCATCTGTCCATACAGGGCATGCGTATAACACATGGTATTCCATTTGTGGGGTACGTTTGCAGACTCTACAGTTGTTCCAGGTGTCCAGTGGGGAACATGGCAAAAAGGCCACTGTACACATTTATTTGGCTACTGAAGATATGGAACAGGGTGCCATGTCCTTTTACTTGCTGGATAACACAGTCAGGAGATGTAACACATCAAAGTGATTCCTAATATCAGTGGCACTGTTGTGGTCAACAGACATGTAGTCCACTGCTATCACACTGTGGTTACTATCTGGGAGGCAATATACAGGGGAACTACCAATATAGTGGTTGTTGCCTAGCCAAGTGTGTTTGTGTATGATACGTGGGTGGAGAGTCTTATCTGAGTAATAGAAGGCTTTCCTATATTTTTCACTAATCCATACTGTCACATGTAGGGCTCTGGATTGTCTAAACCAACCACTCTGGTGTTTGTCATCTGTTGGTCTTGTAATGTGGACATTGTGACATATACTAGGTCCTCAACATAATAATTTAGCAAAACCCACCCCACAATGGATCCTGTTATTACACAATCATAGCAACCCCCACACAGGATACTGATGACAGAGACACACACTTGCCAGAACTGAGATTTAAACCCCTACCTAGCTATGTATTGTTACTACAGTGTACCGCATTTATCACATGTGCCAAGGAGCTTATAGGATGGATGTTGTCCCGAGGTACTTCTAAGATGAAGAACATCACCAGCCCTTCTTGTAAATACTGGCATTGGGTGATGTAGTGGGTGAGAGATCCCAAAAATGTTACCCTACACGCACATTTTCATTTGCCAGGGGTGAGGTTCAAATCTCTATCTAACAATCTTTTTGGGCCATTTTGTTATGCATTTACCACATGCACCACTGACCTTACATGGTTTAAGGTTGGCAACAGGTACTTATAAGGTGGATGATATCTGCAGATCTGATAAAATCAGGCACTGAGATGTGTACTGGGTGTAAATGGGGCCAAAATCTTTGAGGTATGGGCATACATATGTACACACACAAATACTTGCCATGGATGAGATTCAAGCCCATACCTATGTAGTTATTGCTACACAGGTAAAAAACACACTCTCCAAAGCTAAGAATACAGCATCCAAGGGACTAGATGTTATCCCAGGCTGTGTACTACATGAACTACAAAATGAACTGGCACCTCACCTACGTGTCATGTTTAATCATAGCCTCACCTCAGGCTTCGTGCCAACTGAGTGGCACACAGCTACAGTTATCCCACTCCACAAGGGGGGATCCACCTTGGATCCTGGGAACTACTGCCCCATCAGTCTGGTGAGCTTGATTTGCAAGGCCATGGAATGTATTATCATGGAACTTATAAACAAAGGCATTGGAGACCTCCAAACACTGGGCCCCACCCAATTTGGGTTTATGAAGGGCCAATCTTGTCTTCTGAACCTGATTGACTTCTTCAAATCAGTCTCCAAAGCTGTGGACTAGGGTAAGACTGTCCACACAGCCTATCTGGACCTTGTCAAGGCCTTTGACACCATCCCTCACTCTGGAATCATAGATAAACTTACTAAGCTAGGCATTAATCCGTACATTACTCGATGGGTTACCAACTGGCTTACTGACAGAAACCACACTGTTAAAGTAACTGACTCCAAATCCAGCTCCAGACAAGTGACAAATGGAGTACCTTAGGGTTCAGTCCTGGGACCGTTCTTGTTTGCCATCTACTTCTCTGAAGTACAGGCCAACACTCAGGGACTCTGGCTAACAAAGTTCACAGATGACTGCAAACTGGGAGCCATTATTGAATCCCCAAATGATATGAATATTCTACAAAAGGGCCTTACAGAAACATGTTTGGTGCCAGAGCCATGGGCTCAAGCTCAATGCCAAGAAATGTATAGTTATTCCCTTTGGGAAAAAACATATACCCGTGAATTACCACATAGGTGGCAGTACACTTAACACTGAAAGTGTGATAAGAGACTTAAGGACACAGGTGGACAGTGGTCTCAACTTTGATAACCACATCGCCACAACAGTCAGGAAATCCTTCTATGTGGTGCACCTCATTACTAAGGGCTTTTCATCCAGAATAAAATGAGGTCATTGTCCCGCTGTATTCATCCCTCATTAGACCCATTATAGAATACAGTGCCCCATTTGGTATGTACCTCTCAAGACATCTGGAACAACTGGAAAGGCTGTAGAAATATCTCACTAAAAGAGTCACAGGCCTAAAGCAGATGCCCTATGCTGACAGTCTAAAAAACTCCAGCTATACTCTGTCACATATCTTCTACTCAGAGGTGATCTCTGCTTAACTTGCAAGGCCATGTCAAACCCACTTAAAGAAATCCCAACCTCTCAGAGCCACATGCTCCATGGATCTAAACCTTGTCATCACAATGAACAAAACATGCTGCAAGGATAAGTTACTGACCCAGAGACTCCCCAGACTCTAGAATAGACTGCCCACACATGTCAAGCAGAGTGCCTCTTTGGCCCTCTTTAAAAGGAACCTTGACGATTGGATGGGAGATAGGAAATTCACCCCAGGGATCATGTCAGTCATCCTGCTAGACAGGGGTCCAGGGAAGTAAATAATTTGGGAAGAAATAGCCAGGGAATTGTTATGACTAGGTTTGTATGGGCCCTAGGGCTGATAGCCTAGTACCAACCTATGAACCTGTGAACATTGTTCCACATTTATGGCACGCACCATGGAGCTTACATGTCGGAGAGCTGTGACAAGGTATCTTTGAAGCTGAGTGATAGCAGCAGTGGTAAAGGATGGGCAAGAGAAGTGTGATAAGTGTGAATGACCACAAAATCAGGTCTCTACAAGGATACACACACTTCTTCACACAAACACTCACAGTAGTGCTAAAGGAGGGGTAAGGGGAGAGTAGTAAGTGTGAATGTCCATAAAATCAGCTATCATCAAAGACACACACACTCTTTCTCTCATACAAACATATACAGTTTCACAGTTGCCATATCTGGGATTAGAATTCCTACCTGACTAGTATGCTGTACTATAGTATTACGCAGTTATCCCAAGCACCATGGAGTGTATATGTTGGACAGTTGTCAAAAGGTATCTTTGAAAGTGAGTAACATCAGCAGCAGTGCTAAAGGAGGGGTAAGGGGAGAGTAGTAAGTGTGAATGTCCATAAAATTGGGTATCATCAAAGACACATACACTCTCTCACACACACACACAGTTTCATAGGTGCCATGTCTGGGATTAGAACTCCTACCTAACTAATATGCTACACTATAGTATTACGCAGTTATCGCAAGTGCCATTGAGCTTATATGTTAGAGAGCTATCCAAAGATATCTTTGAAGGTGAGTAACATCAGCAGCAGTGCTAAAAAAGGGTAAGGGGAGAGTAGTAAGTGTGAATGTCCATAACAGGTATCACCAAAGACACACTCTCCTTCTCACACAAACACACACAGTTTCATAGCTGCCATGTCTGGAATTAGAACTCCTACCTAACTAGCATGCTACACTATAGTATTATGCAGTTATCTCAAGCACCATGGAGCTTATAGGGCTGGCATTTGGCCAAAGGGTTATTTCAAGGTGACTGACATCAGCAGGCATGCTAAAGTAGGGCAATGGGAGGTGTAGTGTGTGAATGGCCTCAAAATCATTCATCTCCACACAGACACACACACACACACACACACACACACACACACACACACACACACACACACACACACACACACACACACACACACACACACACACACACACACACACACACACACACACACACACACAGTGTCACAGTTGCCATGTCTGGGATTAGAACTCCTACCTAACTAGTTTTCCACACTGCAGTATTACACATAAATCACAAGTGCCATGTAGCTTATAGGGCTGAGACTTGGCCAGAGGGTTATTTCAAGGTGACTGACAGCAGGAGTGCTAACATGGGCAATGGGAAGTGTAGTGTGTGTGAATGGGTCATAAATCATTCCTCTGGAAACACACACATACACACACACACACACACACACACACACACACACACACACACACACACACTCAGTCACACACATTTACATTTCACAGGACTGGGTATAGAAATGCTAGACAAATACTGATTTATACTTTCGTGTTACACAATTATCACAAGCCCCACATACACTGTAGGGCTGAGGGCTATCAAAAGGAATGTCTACAGTTATTGACATCAGCACATCATTTGATATAAGTCAATTGGATGTGTAGTGGGTGGGACAGGCCTCATAATGGAATTCTCTCTGTCTGTCTCTCTCTTCCCCACTTCTGTGTGTGTGTGTGTGTGTGTGTGTGTGTGTGTGTGTGTGTGTGTGTATGTGTATGTTTGGCATATTATAGTGTGTTGGCCTTGGATATGTGTGAGTATTTCTATCCAATGTGTGTGCAAAGCATGAATGGCGTACAATTTAGTGTGTGTGCACAGACATCTGCGAATGACAAATATGTATAGTCCACTGTGTTGTCAGACATGGGCTTCATTTCTCTAAGTGTAGGAGCATGCCCAGTATGACCTTCTGTATTGAGTGTGTGAATCCATTCCAGGTAGGGTTGTACTCCAGTCCAGGGTTCGGTGTTCTACACCTACAGCTAGCAACCTATTTCTGCAGGATATCTGTAGATAGATTGACAATATGGAGTAACAATGGGTGACAGATAGTGGGATACTGTAACTATTGCTGTCTGTACTGCTTGTGTTACATGGTTGGTGTTAGCAGAGATATTCAGACATATGTACTGTTTTACACTGTGATGTATTATGTCATCAGCTACTGACAGATATACTTATTTGCTCACAGTTATTTCCTGGGAAATACAAGATGAATGAAGATGTGTCCAGTATTATGGTCCACAGCCTACACATTCTTGCACTGTCATGTCATTCTGGAGGGGTAGCTGCAGACACTTGCTGATGGGTCTGTGTAAAAGGTCCAGCATCTTGGTGGCTGATGATCCCCTTCTTGTACATATATCGATGTAACAGAATGGCCATATCCTGCTGTGGCCATACATCTCAGCTGTACAGATTCACCCAAGTTACCCAGAAACAGGGCTCATATATCTTGTCAGTTCCCCTTCATATTGTGGTTTATGAGCAGTTTTGTAGCTGCCCATCACTGGGTTTGCAGGCAGGGGTATTATGGGCACACATCAGAGTTTCAGACTTCATACACTCCATAACGTCCATGCTTTGACACCCCCCACTCTGTTATTCTATCCTCTTCCTAACATTATCCAAGTAATATCTGAGAAGTATCCCTATAGTTGGCCCTTCATCCCAGCGGTATTTAGGGGTTGGTCCACAGTTCATGCAGTAGGACATGGTGGGCATGCTACTAGGATTTGTCAACATGGCCTTGCATTTGTGTTCTGTTGACTGTGTTATGTTGTTAGTTGGGACCCCTGAGATACCATACATTGGCACTACGAGTGAGGCACACACCTTTGACAGATGACTGTAGATCATTTGGTAGTGATGCAGGCCATCTGTAGCAGGCCAGTGCATTCTGTCACTCCTACATTCCCAGGCTGTGAGCCAGTGGATTCCCCTGGGGTGACAGGGTAAGTGTGTGAGGTGTTAATGGCAATAGTTCCTGTCCATATTAATCCATTGGTCTGGATGCAGGCAGGGTGCTGCTTACAGCTAAGGACACACCTGCATGGGACACCTCTTCAGCATGCTGCATTCTGTGGGTATTCCCATACAGAAGTGGGGTCATACTGTACTCATTCCCAACAGCAAGGATATGACCTGTGATAAACCTGTGGCTGATGGTGGGGTGAGCTGAGTGCATATGTGATATGGAAGCTACTTGCAGCTGACTCACAGATATACATGGGACATTCCCCTTATGCTGCCTTCTGTGGGGACATTGTCAGTCTCTCATTACTAAATAACTATGCCTTTTGTGGTCTGCCAGTGATTAGCCAGACTGCATCAGTATTCCATACTACACAGACAACTAATGTGCTGCTAACCTGCATGTACAATTCCAAAGTTGTGTGCAGTTGACAGTTACATTTTATGTACTCTGTCTAGGGTACTTCCACCTGTGTACTGTGTGTATGTAGGGGCCCACATTCATGGCATGTCCATCTTTCAGATGGTGACAGATATTGACATCTGGACAGTGAGTATGGATGAATGCTGACATGGGTATTGCTGAGAAGCATTGTGGTTGGCACTGCAGTTGTCGGAACATGGCCCTGTCATCCACAGTACTGCCCATACGCCAGCGAGACACAGTCCTCCATGCCTACATGCTGACTACTTCCAGACAATATTGAACACACAACAGACTAACACACGGACCCCTGCATATTGCACACATGGAACAATCTATCCTGTAGATTGGGCCAGCTCAGGTAATCTGTGCTCCACTGTTATTACACCTCACACTTGCATGTTACTCATTTCTACATAGGATTGTGGGGGGGGGGGGCACACCTGACGAGTTTAAACATTTGCTATGACTGTACTGGTATTTCAGGTACTCTGTTGGCTTCCATTTCATTTTATATTCTGACCTATCATGCAGTTTGGAGGCATATCAGTAGAGTACAGATCTTAGGTTTTATTGGCCTACATTTCAGTTTCAGACTTCTTACCCTTTAGAACTAACATACAACTGTTAGACCTGTTTTAGTCTGTCTCTGTAGGTCTGGAGGGGGCTGTTAACCATTGACATCAATTGGAGGCCTTTGCCCAGCTTTTCTTTATGGTCATCTACACTTGTCCTAATGGCTGAGGCTGGTTGTGGGTATGTGAGCCTCACTGACATGGATGTGTGTGTCCTATGGACACACATTTGGGCCACCACATGTACTGCAGTGGGATTTGTCACCTTGTCTTGTACTGCCTAGTATGTTGACACCAGTATTTGTTATGGATTTCATGCTACAAATATAGGTGTCCACTATCTGATGCCATCCCATTCAGCCACCCGATTTCCTTGCATGCTTATGTTTATACCATAGATACAACTATCAGAACATACTACTCTATTTAGCAATTGATAGGAAGAGTGACTTACCTTGTGGCTGTGTCAGCATTGAAGACGGCGCTGGAGGGCTGACTATGTTGGATGCACATAGTACACTCCCTATACATGGTAAAGCACAGATAGAGTCATGTTTAGCATCCTTTTTACTGTATGTGCAAGTCAAAGAGAGGTGTCATTCCCTGGGTCCCTACTGTGTCAGTGTATGTGCTATGTGTTGCCTCTTTGCCAAGGCCTGGGCATACTGGGCACGCATCCTTCTGCCTACATGGGCAGGCTCAGGTAGTTCCTCCTCTGAGCCCCTCTGTGGCTGTGATGGTCTTGGTGATGGTGGGGGTTGTGTGGGCTTGCCCCGTGTTGTTCCTGCTGCAGCTGTTTCTGCAAGATCATACTGCATAGCATGGCCCATACTATGACCATTTGTGTACATGTAGCTGGAGAGCACTGCAAGGCTCCACTGAATATGTCCATGCAGTGGAACCATGACTTGAGCATCCCAAATACAAGCTCTATTATGATTCTGGTTTGTGCATGTGCCTCATTATGGAGTTCTTGTTCAGTTGTGTGTGTATTTCTATGGGGTGCCATTACTCACGGCTCCAGTGCGTATCCAGCATCCCTCACTAGGTGGCTATATGGGATGTCCCCATTGGCAAATGACTGGTACAGCTGTGTCATATGCCAGATGTAGGAGTTGTGATAGCTTCCAGGGCTGCCAGCACACACATTCAAGATAATGCCCTGGGCATCGCACATGACCTGGCAGTTGATGGAGGGGAAGCCCTTGTGGTTTATGTAAACCTTACCCCAGTCACTGGGTGGTGCTTTGATGTGTATGTGCGTGCAGTCTATAGCACCCACTACCACAGGGTATTCTGCTATTTGGTGGAAGAGATGCATATTGCTGGTCAATGCCTCACAGGTGTTGAGGAAATATATGTGCTCACCAGCATGTGCTGACATGGCATCAGGAACTGGTGGACTACCCTGGATGCTGATACCTGTGAGATCCCCATGATATCCCCAGTTGCCCTTTGGAAGGTACCTGTGGCTAGTATTCTTAAGCCTACACATACCTTGGTGTCCACTGGGATGGGTTCCCCTCTGTTGGTTCTGTGTGTGAGGCGTGGCTGGCACAGCTCAACAGTTTGCTGTAGAATGTCCCTGTCCACCCTATAGTGCTCCACTATCTCCAGCTCATGTAGCCCCTGGTAGGTTACCCTGGGTCTGTACACTCTTCTACTTCTCCTCACTGTGGGTTGGTTGTCAGCATTCTCATCCTCACCACCCTCACCCTCTTGCACATATTGATGTATGAGAGTGGCAGCAGCCCTAACATTTTGTTAGTTTTGTCAGGTAAAATTTCCCCGTCTGTGTACACCAGTGGTGTAGAGTTTGTGGAAAAAAACAGACTGGAAGGTGTTTGGATAGTTTATAGAAGTGTGCTAGGCTGTTCCATGTGTAATTGGCTGATTCTGATACATTTCACCTGCCAGCTATGCTAGTTCTCCTTGATTGCCTTCCTACTGCTGTTTTCCCTTCCCATTGCCTTCCCATTTAAGCCCCGAGGTGCAGCGCGCATACGCAGTGCTCAGATAAGAACAGAGCTGCTATTTCCTGTTTTTTTTTTTTTTTGTTTGTTTATTTGTTTAAAACCCGGTGCATGGCATGCACACCAGCTTAGGCAATGTAAACACTGCTAGGCAGCCTCAGACACACACCCTTCCTTTGCTGTGCTTAGCTAAGGGCAAACATGGGCAACAGAGCTCTAATAAGCTTACAGCATGCGTGACACCCCCCCCTTATGAGGTCATCCACCTCTTAGACTTATACAATGGTGTTGCTGCACCTACATGGTTGGGTGCAAGCTAACACTGAGAGGAAACCTGTGACTCAGCATCAATCCCCTCATTTGCATAAAACAGAATGTTAATTCATAGTTACCACACTCACACTCAGCTTTCCCCCTTAGCAACCACTATTCCCTGGTATTGTTGTCTTATGCATGCTATTGACTATTATGGAAAAAATGCTGATTTGGGTTTAAAAGCTTATTTCCAACTTTTTTCCTTATTTTCAGGCCTATCCCGTTTATGCACTGCTGCCCTATGCTTAAATGGCCGTGATCGGCCAAAAAAAATAAAGTTATTTTTTTATAATTTTGCAACTATTTCTCATGCCAATGGGAATATATTTGGCCATTGGCATGTCTACCACATTGAATACATGCTTTCTTTAGAGCTGTCATGCCTCTGTTTTGTAATTTGCAGAAATGTATTCAGTTAGTAACCGGATACATTTCTGCAGGTTACACTATTCCTGCACAGATGCCCACCTGCCTGCTTCCTGGATCACTAATTCACCTCATTTGTATGGTTTTCACCAGCAAATGAGGTAATTAACATATAGCAGTGGTGTCCATGTGGGAATAGTGTAGGCGCGCTCATTCCTGGATCGTTCGGCGGCCATATTGCATGCAGCAGCTCTTGCACTATTCAGGCACTCCATGCAGAGCTTGCCGAATCTGGCTGAATATGATTGTGGCAAAAGTTTATGTCCAAATATTTAATTGAATCACTTAATTTAATTTCTGTATCAGGAAAGTAACTAATCAGATTATGTTTTGGGTTTAATGGAAAAAAATAGAAGATTTATTTTCTATCTCTTTAATCTTTCTGATATAAAAAATGCATTTGCGCAGTTTTGCAGGCCGGGCAGCTCTGGTTAGCTAGGGTTAAACTATTCCCGACTATTCCCGACTCCACGAAGTCTACTCTTCAGTTTTTCCCTTGGAACTAGACAAACCTTCAACTTTAGCACTCAAACCATTCATTTTACAGCCCAGCACTTGCTTAAAACTCATAACAAGCACTAAATACCCCTAGCACTAACCCCCCTTATACTGTCCAATAGGACAATGCTCTCTGTTCATCTACACCAGTCAATCAGATAAAGAGCTCACTCTACCTATTCAGGCATGTCCAAAGGGCAGTTTCCGGTGTACTCTCCAGTCCAACTGGTGAATCTGGACATTTTGAGGCAATGTTACAACTGCCTCATGTACACAGACAACCCTCTCCTCCTACCACCAAACACTAATATATGCGAGAGATGCAATTATACAGCCAGACTGGAGTCAAAACTCTCTCAACCCCAGACTGTAACTGACTGTCAAGAGGAGAAGGGTAATACTTGCAACACACCACCAGTCTCACATAGACCTAACAAACCAACACAGGCAAATAGCACACATAAATACACGAAAACATACTCAGAGACTCTAAATAAAAGTCTGCAAAATCAACAGAGACCTCCAAAGCAGACATCCAAGCAACCTCCACAACCCATCACCAACCATGAAACACATACTTCACATAATCAGTGTACCACACAATCACAGCCCTTTAGGCAAAATAACATACCCAACACACTAGTGATAGGCGACTCTATAGTCAGGCACACTGATGTCCCACTAACTAGGCTGGACAAGGAGAAGGTTACAGTTAGCTGCCTGTCAGGTGCCAGGATCCGCCCCATAACACAAGCACTCAGGTCACTCCAGAACAAGTACAAATACGACTCTGTCATTGTACATGTTGGTGTGAATGACCTGAGATATACCTCCCTGGACTACATGGAAAGAGACATGGAAGAGCTCTCTGATCATGTAGCCCAGGCAGGTATGACCCTGACCCTGAGCAGCATCCTACCCTCTCCAAGAATGATGCCACAGTATAAAGAAAAAATGATCAACTTCAACAATTGGCTAAGTTTCTGGTATCATTCCAGTATCTGTCTGCCTGGGATGACATGCTCGACAAGCCACGTTGCTTCGCAAGAGATGCCTTGCACCTGTCATCCTTAGGCTTTCAAATACTGGCAAATGGTTTTGCCGCCCCCATAGTGCCTTTGTTAGGCAAGGCTCAAAAGACAAACCCACCACCATAAATAGCACAAGTAACTAAAAACTGAGGGTAATGCTACTCAACGCCAGAAGTCTAAACCTCAAAATGCATGCACTCGAGGCACTCCTCAGTATGGAGAACATCGATATCTGTATAGTAACAGAAACCTGGTTTAAGGCTCCAGAGAGCACCCCAGCGCTACCATGCTACAATTCATACCATACCTTTTTAGCCACAGAACCCGGACCGAAACACAAAAGATGAGAGCTGTATCCATATTCATCAAGGATACTCACACCTCCAGGTTAATGGTGCAGCACAATGCATCAGAGATCATCCAAGTGCAACTTACAACAGGCAAAACTGCAATCCAAATTGTAGCTTGCTACAGATCACCCACCATGACCCAGGACCCCCATTCCGTATTTCTGGAGACACTGGGAAATATGAAGGTCCTACCAAACACCCTAATACTGGGTGATTTCAACTACCCAAACATTAACTGGGAGAACTACTCAAGTACTAACTCTCTTGCCCAACACTTCCTAGAATTTATAAACTCGAATGCCCTAGATCAACTGGTCAACACCCCCACCAGAGGGAACAACATATTGAACCTGGTCATCACCAACATGGGCAACCGGTGTTCCAGACCTGACATCAACCCCTCGCTGGTTAGATCAGACCATAGACTACTCACTCTGGATATTCACATTCTGCCCTCAACCCCAATCAAGGAAACCACCGTGAAAAACTTTTCAAAAGCAAACTCCACAATGCTTAAGACCGAGGTGGAAAGGTTCACAGCCCCCATGCCAGTGGACAATGCTGTCCAAGCTGCTAAAACCTATACAAAGGCGCTCTATGATCATCTGCAGGAATGCATGGATTGTGCTATCCCAAGTAAAACCAAGACTCACTCCTCCAAGAAAAGGAAACCAGTTTGGTGGACCCGTGCCATAAACAGGTTCTACAATAGAAGGAGGAAACTAGGACAGATAACAGCAAAATCCCTAGAAGGAAAGACATCCCTGATCAGCATCAGCAAGAAACTATGATCCCTCATTAAATCATCCAAGGCTAACCACAAAGCGTTTTTTAGGTATGTCAAGAACCTAAGTGGAAACTCTCAGATCTGTTCTGAATTGGTGCAGAATGGCACAGAATACACTGACATGACTGATATTGCCAACATTTTGGCAGACAGATTCAGTGCAAACTTCACACCCCTCTCAACCCCTGAAGGGCCCATAACCATACCAGAAGAATGTAAGGCCCCAGCAATCACCAACACACAGGTTAAAACAGCCCTATCTAAAGCCAAAAACACAGCCTCAGTGGGACCGGATGGTGCCCCAGGCTGTGTCTTACAAGAGCTCCAAAATGAACTAACTTTTCACCTAAACACACTGTTTAAACTCAGCCTCTCTACAGGCTACATACCCACAGAGTGGCACACAGCAACAGTTATCACACTCCACAAAGGTGGTGCCACAACGGACCCCAGGAACTATTGCCCTATAAACCTGACTAGCCTGGTCTGCAAGGCTATGGAGTGCATCATCATGGAACTCATTAACAGAGACATTGGGAATCTCCAAACTTTGGACCCCACCCAGTTTGGCTTGCTAGGGGCAGATCATGCCTCCTAAACCTGGTGGACTTCTTTGAGACAGTTACCAAGGCATTAGATGAGGGCAAGGAGGTCCACGCAGCTTACCTAGACCTTGCAAAGGCTTTCAACACCATTCCCCATTCTGGTATTATAGACAAACTCACCAACCTGAACATTAACCCCTACATGATAAGATGGGTTGCAAATTGGCTCATGGACAGAACCCACATGGTGAGAGTTGCCGACTCTAGGTCTGACTCTAAACCGGTTACAAGTGGCATCCCCCAGGGCTCAGTCCTAGGACCCCTCCTTTTCGGTATATACTTCTCAGAGATACAGGCAAGCTCAGGAGAACTTTGACTGACCAAGTTCGCAGATGACTGCAAACTAGGGGCCATAATTGATTCTCTGGCTGATACAGACACCCTCCCGAAGGGTCTCACTGAGACAGATACCTGGTGTCAAAATCATGGCCTCAAGCTGAATGCCAAAAAGTGCATAGTCATCCCCTTTGGAAAAAACAAAGTACCCGTGAACTACCACATAGGTGGTAGTCCCCTAAATACAGAAAATGCAATAAGGGATCTGGGGACCCAAGTAGATAGCAATCTCTCTCCTTTGATAATCATATTGCCAAGGTGGTTAGAAAATCCTTCTTCGTGGCCCACCTAATCTCAAAAGGGTTCTCATCCAGAACAAAGGAGGTTATTGTGCCTCTCTACTCATCACTTATTAGACCCATTATAGAATACAATGCCTCATTTGGGATGTACCTTACAAGACACCTGCAACAGCTGGCAAGACCACAAAAGTACCTCAACAAGAGGATTACTGGTCTCAAACAGATGACCTATGCAGCCCGACTAAAGAAACTCCAGCTGTACTCAGTTGTATACCACTTACTCAGAGGTGATCTCTGCTTGACATACAAGGCCATGTCCAACCCAGAATTGATGGATATGCTCCACCTAATAAAAAACAAATCCCTGAGAGCCACATGTTTTACGGATATAAACCTTACCACAACAATAAATAGGATGTGCTGGAGGGATAGATTCCTGACCCAGAGACTCCCCATGCTTTGGAACAAGATTCCAATATACATTAGGCAGAGCCTCTCACTAGTACTCTTCAAGAAAAACCTTGACGGGTGGATGGGAAACAGAAAATTTACCCCGTGGATAACTGCAGTGGCTCTGCTGGGCAGAGGCACAGGGAACTAATGGCTCTGCTGGTCAGAGGCATACGGAACTAATCTAAGGGGGTAGCGAAAGCCAACACACTCTGACTAGGCTTATAAATGCCCTTGGGCAGATAACCTAGTACTTACCTATGAACCTATATTCAGTTTATACTTGGAGAATTTAGAGAAGGTATCAAAAGGTTGTAAGATTTTAGGCAAGTCAGTATTAGGCAAAAAATATATAGATTTATATCATTGGCAAAAGCCATTAGTGATATCGGAGTATTGCAAATTTCAGGGATATGGTGAAATTTTTTTTTAGCATTAAAAGAAATAAGGGTTCTATACAAATATTAAATAAATAAGGAGATAAATGGACCTTGTCTTGTTCCACTGATAATTTTTATTGTTGAGGAAGAAGTTTTATCTGTGTATAATGTTGTTTGATTAATTCAATAAAGGATTTTGGAATACTGAATTCTAGCATAGCAGAGAAAAGAAAGCCCAAATTGAGTTGATCAAAGGCCTTAGTGGCATCCAAAGCTAATACAAAATTTGAATTATTATGATGTTTGGATAGTGTGTTTAAAGTATCCACTGTAAGTGTATGGTCATACGTTTAATTATTTTGTAAAAAAAAAACAGATTGGTATGAAGAGATTATGTTTGGAAGTATACTTTGCAGTCTATTTGATAATAAAGTTTCATACATTTTAATATCTATATTTATAATAGAGATCAGCTTATAAAGGATTTTTAGTAACAGATTTGCCCTTAGGGATGAATATTGTTTTATAGTTATTTAAGTATAAATCTTTAATACCATTTTCCTTAATGTAGTTGAATAAGTGCAATAGTACTTTTGAAACTACTGAAGTGAAAGTTTTATAAAATTTAGCAACAATGCCACCTGGGCCAGGTGATTTACTTCCTTTAAGGCTGTTGATTGTTTGTAGAATTTCTTGCTGTGTAATATGTGAAGTGAGACAGTTCTGTTGATCTTGATTAATTTTTGGAAAATATAAGGTACTTAAAAATGATCTCTTTCCTGAGGGTCATAGGATAGGTTGTGATCTTCATATATTTGGGAGTGTAGGTGTGTAAATAGTTGTAAAATCTCTTCTCTAGTGTTATAAGATTTATCCTGATATGAAATTTCAGTTATTAAGGGAGAAGTTTGATTTACATTTATAATCTTTCTGAGAAATTTGGAAGGAGCTTTGACCCATTCCTAATATTTAGCCAAAGTTTTTGCTTCATAGAGGATTTGTTGTGATGCATGAAGTAAGTAAAGTTCATTCTGTAGTTCGGTTAATTGTTTGGTTAACTCAGAATTGTTTTATATGTAGTTCTTTTTCTAGTTTATAAATCTTGTTTGCTTATTAAATTCTCTTTTGATTTATTTATCATTTAGTATCTGATTTGTCCTCTGTACTTTAATTTTGCTGCTGGTATTGTACAGCTACTGATTTTACAAACACTTTATTACATAGTGCAGCAATACAATGTTTTATAGAGTAGAAACTGATTCATATTATGTGCATTGTGTATTAAGAATTATGCCTAGTTAATATTACATGTAATATATATGTAACACTAAATGTTCTATATTATATGCCTATCGTATATGTCATGGCTGAAGATGATCCTTGAACCAGTCTGTTTATCCAAAACAGTATGAAGGAAACGACATGAAAGCTACACACACCATGCTGTATTAGACCATATGTATAGGCAGGGGCAAAAATAGGGGGAACAGAGTGAGAGCAAAGGAATAAAAGATGGTTGAAGCTGTGACATTTGTCTGCATGGGAGGTAAGAGCTGATCACCATGAAGCCTAAAAATAGCTCAAAGACAGTCTAGGGTTGCTACATTGCACAACTTAGTAGACAGCTACTACAAATAAACTCAACAAATCTGTTATACACAAGCTGATTGCTAGTTTCTGTAAATTAAATTAAATTTTACTTCACACTGGACAAAATGGAAGGTCAGCCTACTTGTCTCCCCTCTGTTGCCAATGTCATAGCATTAGGTATCTTAAGCAGTGCCAGAAATGTCCTGTGCTCACAGATGATGAACTCCTACTAAACAAAAATAATTCTGTTTGTGAGTGGTGCAAATATTTCAGACATATGGAGGCCTCACTTTCACAAAAAGAAAAAAAAGAAAAAAACAACAAAGACTGGACATTTCACTAATAACACATACGCTGTTCACCCAACCTCGACATATAATAATATATCATATAATATCATCCATTGATGCTGTAAAGAAATCCTTACATAAGTAGGCTCCTAGACCCATAAGGACTAAGTATCAGCAAAAATTAAAATCAAACATCTCATCTCATAATATGTCACCTTTAAGAAAGAATCACCATGGAACAAATTATTATGGAAATGATCAACAAAGACGTAGGCAACCTTCAAACACTGGACTCAACACAGTGTGGCTTTCTCAGGGGGAGGTCATGTCTACTAAACCTGGTGGACTTCTTTGAGAAGGTCACCCAGGCAATGGATGAAGGGAAAAAAGTGCATATCGCCTACCTGAAACTGGCTAAGGTGTTCAATACTATACCTCAATCGGGTATAGTTGACAAACTCACTGAAATGGGCATAAACCCTGGCATAACTCACTAGATTGCCAGCTGTCTCATAGATAGGACCCAGGAAGTCAAAATTGGTGAGACCACCTCAACAAAGAGACCAGTCACCAGCAGGATACATCAAGGCTACATACGAGGTCCTCTCCTGTTTGGCATCTACTTCTTGGGGGTAAAGGCTAATATCAAGGACCTTTGTCTAACTGAGTTCACAAATGACTGTAAATTGAAAACTATCATAGCTTTTCCTCACAACACAGACATCTTACAAATGGGTCTAACACAGAAAACTGACTAGTGCCAAAGTCATGGTATAAAACTCAATGTCAAGAAATGAATTATAGTGCCTTTTGGGAACACTGCCACCAAGGCTAATTACGCCATCGAAAATGCACCCCTAAGAGTTGACCCAGTAGTCAGTGATCTGGAAACATATGTAGACAATAATCTGTTTTTTTGACCAGCATGTGGCCAAGGCATTAAGAAAATCATCCTATGTCATCCAGCTTATAAATAAGGGCATGGCATCCAGGTCCAAGGGAGTCATAGTGCCAGTTTATTTGGCTCTTACCAGACCCACCATTGGGTATAATTCCCCCATCAACATATAATTGACCAGATATATGCAGCAGTTGGAATGCCTATGCAGGTTCCTTGCCAGGGGAATCCAGGGTATAAACACATTGTCTTATATGGATCAACTGAAAGCCCTATCTCCATACTCAGTCTCCCACAGGTTACTGAAAGATGATCTATGCCTGGCATGCAAGTCATCCTCAAATCCAGCTCTGATGGAACTTTCCACATTCACAAAATGAACAGCATCATAATCACTAGATCCAAGGATTTAAATTTTGTTTGTGACATAAATAAGATAGGTTGGTGAGACAGATATGTGTCTCAGAGGATGCCCATGCTCTGGAACAGGTTCCCTATCCATATGAAACAGAGTCCATCCCTAACTCTATTTAAGTATAACCTTGACCAATGGATGGAAATCAAAAATTCAAAATGGGTCTGACCCCCATGTCTCTGATAGAGACAGGTAGACTGTAACTATGCCTATACTAACACCTACCCCCGCTACATAACCTCTAGAAATTTGCTAACTAACACCATTCTTTCTAATAAAAGCCCATGATACATAGGGACATTATTGGAATGGGTTGCATGGCTAGGCTTATGAAGGCCCTGGTGGTCATTAGCCTAGTATATACCTATAAAACTATGACTCCTCCTTTCTCTACAAATGTTTCCTAGGTATGAAGAAAAGATGATTGGCTTTAACATCTGGCTAAATAATTGGTGTTATTCTTGGGAGATTCAGTATGTATAACCACAGAACAAGATGTTTGACAATCCTACATAGATTCATAGATTCATAGTTGTTACTAAGCTAATGACCCTGGGGAGCCTTTCTAAGCCTAGCCAAGTTTTTCTGCAAGAATAATGATGTCCTGCACCCAAATATGATATTGAGGGCAAGGCATTTATAAGATACCTCTGTCCAAAAGGGACACGGGTGACTGGGTGAGTGTAAATTTCCTTTTCCCCTTCCACAGGTTTGTGCTTAAACTGGGTAATAGATAAACCTAGCTTCACTTTGATGGAAAGCCTCTTCCATAGGAGGGGCAGTCTCTGGGGCACATATCTGTTTCTCTAGCATGTTCTGTTTAAGTCACAGGCAAAATTCAAGTCCCTAGACCTTGTATTTCTGGTACTGCTTGAATTACAAATATGCAGGAGATTCATAAGATACATTTTTTGCAAGTGATGGTCTGCACCACTCATTCAAAGGCTTCCACATAGTGGTTATCACCCTTGCTGCCCCGGGTCTATGGTTAATCATCGAACATCCGATGATCAAAATTTAAACATCAAATGTTTGTGCATCAAACACTCGTTTCAGCAAAACTGTGAGACAGGGAAACTAACTAGTTGTCCAACATTTCCCTGTCTCACACACTGAAGTATTTAAAACTGACCCAGGTGAGGGGCTTCACCCACCACACCCCCCTAACTATATATACCAACTTTGAAGTCGCACTACAGTGGGGAAAATGGCAAATTTCTACTTGCTCTTGTCACCACTGTAGTGCAACCTTTGACTTGGTATATATAGTTAGGGTGTGTGGGGGGCACAGCCCCCCACCTGGGTGGGTTTTAAATACTTTGGTGTGTGAGGTGGGGGAATGTTGGACAACTAGTTAGTTTCCCCAAACTCAGTTTCACTGAAATGAACGTTCAATGAATAAGCGTTTGATATTTAGTATTTGATCATCTAATGTTCGATGAAAACATTTTTGATGATTAACCATAGAACCTCCTGCCTCTAAAGTACTTTCTTTAATTAAAGAAAGTTCAGTCCAGTATAGCAGAGACCCACAAATAGATCGTTTTGGACTCCACATTACACTAAACAAAATCTGTTTATCACAAGTTATAGGGCACCTTCCAGTCAGGTTATTAAATGTCAAGGATGGATTCCCATTAATAGGAATTACATACTTTTGGTAGACTTTAACCACCCATCAATTCATTGGATTACCTACACCTCCAACCTACGATATGCACAGAAGTTTTTAGATCTAATAAATAAAATCTCAATGGACTAGATTGTTACTATCCCGACTAAAGGTCAAAATATTCTTGCTCTAGTATCTACAAATGTAGCATCATCATGCTCAACTGTGCATGTATCTCCCTCTCTAATTAAGTCAGGCCATAAGAAAGTAACTATTTCCCTCAAGCTATTTAAACCACGTGGAAATGATTTATTGGAATTCAAAGATTTCAAGCACACACAACTCAAATTCTATGATGAAGTTTCAAAATTCATTTATAACAATATCACCCTAAATGTAAGATTCTATGATGAAGTCTCAAAATTCACTTAACCCCAGACATTGCCTCTGCAGATAGATTTGCAAAGGAGTGTTATACCTACATAAATAAAGGTATAGAATTGGTAGTCCCCTCTACAGCCAAATACACTGGTAAATTTTAAAGCAAACAACTCCGGTGGTCCACTGATACAAATAAAATCTACAATAAAGGGAAAAACTCATTAGAGTTTACAATAGATCTAAAGATCCTCAAGTCCTGGAAAATATTAGAAATTTGACTAAGAATTTTAAAAAAAGGCTACCAGGTCTACTAAGGTAGTCTACAAAATCAGGTTGCTATCTGAAGCCTATAACAATTACATATCCTTCTTTAGTTATGTTAGTTGTTGTTGTTGGGTCTTTCAGCTTTTCCCGGTTTGGGGTCGCCACAGTGGAACTCCGATCCGCTAATGATTGGCAGTAGATTTTTACATGCCGAGTTGCCAGCCCTGATGCACAACCTTCAACGAAGGTATGCCCATCCACGCATGTCTCCACACAGAAGACGCTTTAGCTGAGAATCGAACAGGACATCTTACTATGAGGTGACAACGCTACCACAGCACCACCACTGCAGTTCTTTAGTTATGTTAGTATACTAAAAAAACACTCTCAGCAATGTACAGAACTCATATTAAATGGCAAAACCTACTCGGACCCAGTGAACATGGCCAATATCCATATCAGGCTGTTAGTTAAATAGTACAAAATTTGCCTTTGTAGAAACTCTCCATAAGTCATTTGCCTTCAGCCTGACTATGGGCTCAGTCCCAGAAATATGGTGTACAGAACTAGTGATATCACTTCATAAAGATGACTCCACTACCAACCCCAGAAACTGTAGGAACATCAACATTATGCAACAGAAAGCTGACCATAAACAAACAAACACACACACACACACACACACACACACACACACACACACACACACACACACACACACACACACACACACACACACACACACTGTGTAATTGGTTCTATTTCTTTCTTCTGGGTTGGTACTTCTTGAATTAGTCTGAAAACAGCCCACTAGGAATAGTGTTCTACCCATTTAGCAAACACACACATATTCCATCTATATATATATATATATATATATATATATATATATATATGTGTGTGTGTGTGTGTGTGTGTAGGGTCTATATTAGATCACCAAATGCTTAAAAAAGTGAAAGGTGATTAATCAACCCTATGTAAGCGACAGCTTACAATGTGAACTGTCAGAACAGCGATTTTTTTTCCAACAAAAAAAAAACACTTTAAACATTACATTAACTGGGGGGATTCACCCCCCCCCTACTTAAATATATACCAACTTGAGACCACACTACAGTGCCGAAAATGGCAAAGTAATGAAGCTGCCAAGCAAATTCTTTCCCAGGGAAAGAATTTGCTTAAAAGCCGCTTCAATATTTTGGCGACTTCGGTCTTCGAATAGGAACCCTATATATATATATATATATATATATATATATATATATGTATATTATTGGTGCACTTAAAGAAAAACATCTAAATACCAATATGTCAGCATTGCCAGCACTGACATAAATATTTAAAAGGTCAGCAGTGAACTGCTCATACACACACAAACAATTTCAAGTATCCAGCCATCCAACATGTTTGAGAGATGGGAAAAAACATGAACACTCAGGGAAAACCCAAATAAACAATGTGATAACACTCACACTCCATACAGCCAATGACTAAAGGGCAAGACTGGATCCCATACACTGGAGATGTGAGGCAAAAGTCTTTACCACTGTGCCTCTATGTTACTCGTGTTAGTACAAGATAGGAAAAGTGAGCAAAGGGCAGAAAGTGTGACTCAAGTGGTTCTTATTAGCTGTGAAAATGTTTTTTTTTCTATTAAAAAGGAAAAATATATATAGATAGATAGACAGACACAGAACTACTTTAAAAAACTGAAGATCAGAAAACCGATGTTCATTTTCATGAGACTGAAAATACCGAAACCTGACATACCTGAACAGGGTAAGTAAACACTTGCCAAATATGCCCTTTTCTCCACTGCAGTGCAATCCCAGAGTTAGTATATATAGTTAAGGGGGTGTGGGGGGTGTAGCCCCCCACCTGTATGGGTTTTAATTACTTTGGTGTGTATTTAGTTTAAGTTTGGGCAAGTGTTTACTTACCCTGTGAAAGCTTTGTCATTCGGGTATGTCAGGTTTTGGTATTTTCAGTCTCGCAAAAATTAACGTCTGTGTTCTGATCTTTGTTTTTTTAAAGTGGATCCACACATGCATATGTATGTGTGTATGTGTATGTGTATATATGTGTGTGTGTGTGTATATATATATATATATATATATATATATATATATATATATATATATATATATATATATATATATGTATAAGTTTATGGAAAACCCAAATGTAATCAAATGTGTTTAAAGTCAACATCTGTTTTATCAATGCAATTTGGTCAGCAAAACAGATGTTTAATAGGTTTGTCTGACTGCACAATATCCAGAGTTGGAAAATATGTCCTTTCCCCAGTATTGTGTGATCTCAGAGTTAGAATACTTCTTCAGCATGGGAGTAGGGGACTAAGCTCTCCACACGTGGATTGAAAGAAGGGTTACCACCCTGCAAGAAAAGAATGTTTTTACTTCTTGTTTGTTTTACTTTTTCATGTACCTAAGTTATTACTCGGCATCTGTGTAGTAACATGTCAGTGTTTGCATTGTCAGCATTTTGTTGTTGATGTTTAGGTATGCGTGTGTATGAGTATTTATATGCATATGTATGTATAAAGATATATATATATATATATATATATATATATATATATATATATATATACACTATGTGAATTTCACATTTCAGCATTTACATAATTTGCATAGAACATTTTACACTGACAATATATCAGCCTTTCTGTATTATTCTTTACCATTTGTCATCACACTGTTGGGAAATAAAATACTGATGACTACAACTATACACATTGCAGAATGAAGAAAAGTGCAGTTTACCTGAGGGGAACAGTGAATCAGAGCAGATTCAGAATTCCCAGGCTATGGCAATACACAATAAAGACTTATGATCACTATAA
This sequence comes from Protopterus annectens, assembly GCF_019279795.1. Classification (NCBI taxonomy): domain Eukaryota; kingdom Metazoa; phylum Chordata; order Ceratodontiformes; family Protopteridae; genus Protopterus; species Protopterus annectens. Next base: position 736,021,375 of record NC_056743.1, read on the forward strand.
ATCTTAGGAACTGTGTGTCTATAATTGCTTCCCATGTGATTAGCTCATGCTTTTTTGTTTATATGAATTCACTCTTTGTGACAAATACCTGCTCACTAAAGGGCAGTGCTCTTAAATAATTCAAGTCAATGCTGGCACTACATTTACAACTATCCTTTTGTTTTTTTCTAATGTAGCAGTTAGTCCAAAATCTGTAATTTCTTTCTTTAAAAATCTTTTCATTGTTTTAGAATGTAGATATGTCCTTCTGTCTCATGGATCTAAAAAAAATGAAACAAGTTTTCTCTTCTTCAAAACTAAATAATAAATAAATTGGCTCTGGATAGAGCAAATGCTTTTTAAGATCATTATAAACCTTATAAACATACAGGGTAAATTGCTTTACTAATGTTTAATGTCAGAAGGCCTTCATTTGCTTTTTGAATTTCTGGTTTATAGGCTTCAGAAACTTTTCTCTGTTCTAGCATTGCAAAATAAAATATAACCTGCCAGCATGCAACTTTGTGTTTATAGCTTCTGTTTTTATTTCTTATCAACACAGAAAGCATATTTATTTCATCTTATATACGTAAGGCTTTTGGATAACAATTCCAACTTTACTTCACTTATCAGAATAATGCCAGGAATACTTATTTGCAGATAATGATCAAAATTCTTCCATAACATTTAATTAATCAATGTGCATGCTGATACAACATAGTGACTAATCTCAAGGGATCCTATTGTTTTCCCCATGCACCTAATATCTTTTAATATCTGAGATGGTTGAAAAGGGCCTCTAACTTAATAGTGAGGATGGATTGCTGATATTAAATCTAAAGAACAGACTTACTTTAAGCAGTTCATATTAATTTTAACTTATTCTCAACCACATGATCAATGCAATGCATCCAATCCAGCTGAATATTACCAATCTAATTAAAAGCTAGTGCAGCAAAAATGTCATGATGAGTCACACTGGGTAAAAATATACCTCTTCAGTGTCTTAGCAACCGACAGAAATGTAATCTCTGAGAAGTGTGATGATCCATAATTAGTCAACCCTGCAATTGCTTTCTCCATATACTCTTTTAATTCTACCCCTACCTATCTTCCATTGTCTGGCAGTTTCTAGATGTAGTCGTGTTTGACTAATGTTTGGGTGGCAGAACCTGACACTTTAATTTGCTGAAAACTACATTTGTAGTATAACTATGAAATTTTAAACTGATGCAAGTCGAAATTTTATCATAATGATGAAACAATACTGAAATCATCATTTTCAATGCAATATGCTTCATTATATCTTGCAACATGTAAGCTCTTTTTAAGATAACTATAGAGTTATTAAGAAAAGGTGAGAGGCAGTGAAATTACACAGACTGATGACACAGCAGCCCCCCCCCACCACCACACACTGTTTGTATTTTATGGTACTGCTTGCGTCAGTGATGTGAAACCCAAATTTATCAGAAAACTATGTGTCTCTGTATTTTACAGATAAGCCTGAACACATATACCTTATGTTCACTGCAAATTCATTTTTATGTAAAATCTGTATGCTGAATTAATACTGGCAACAATCGTTACTGCATATCAGCAGCATGGCACAGTCATGCTTGTGCAGTGGTTTGTGTTGTTCATTTTTTGCTCCCTGACTTTGATTTTAATCCACTCCTTCATGCACGTTTGGGAGGAAACTCCTTGTTCCCTCTTTTCCTGCATGGATTTCTTCCATCCTGCTCTAGACTTTCAGGTTAGGTGGACTGGATATTGTGAACTGTCCCTAGTATGCCATTGGGTGGCTTTTCTGACTTGGCCCTTCCTCTCAGTAACTCATCTCAGTGTATCTAAGGCAGTTGATGAAATACATAAATAAAAGAAACAGATAATTCACTTCTTGTGGCTTGAATACTGTGGGCTTGGTGAATTTCATGACAACTGATTGCATAAAGTAAAATGCACTCATTTGTTTGGCAGATGAGAAAAAGACTGGAAAAGATGCTACAAGTAGGTATGAAAAGATTCCCAAAGGAGCTAATTGGGTCTACAAGAAACAATCAACAATGAGCACAGCTCTTAGGTTACTGCAATGTACTACTTTTTTGATAGAAAAAGATATTTTTTTCAATATGTGTGTGCATGGGTTGGGGAGACTATGCCATGTGCAATCTCCACATCTACAATTGCACCCCATATCCCCACTTCTACAAAATTATCTTCTTAAAGGTTGCACAATACCCCACAGTTAAGTGGACTATGGATGTGAATGTTAGACTGGGGTGTGATATATCCCCACATCCCACTCCACTCCATTGCCAGTTATCAACACCCTCTTTCAGACAGACAACTCAACCTCAACAAACCATTCCTGATGGATCACTCAGCTGGCTTATTCCACAGCACACATTGGATTAGGGAGTTACCATTTGTAAATTGCAGCCTTTAAAAATACCCATCTTTAATTGGTCATTGGACAATGGAAATGGCAAAATGAAGTGACGGCCATTTTGTTTTATTCTCTCATATTCAGGTGGCAGTATAACTCAATGAACTGACATTAGGCCTCCCAGGATAATAAGAGTGCTCCTAAGTTATTGATTTAAAATATCTAATCTTGTAAGAAGAGCAGTCACAGAAGTAATGCATTGGTTCTAGTGCCAAATATTGCAAAGTCTTATTTTTTGGGCACAGTTACATTAAATATAATGGGCAGCACAGTGGTGCAGCAGTTTGCATTGTTGACTCACTGCAAGAGGTTCTCTGGTTCGATTCTTGGCTGGGGTGCCTTTTGTACAGAGTCTGCATGTCCTCCCTGTGTTCATGTGGGTTTTCTCTGGGTACTCCGGTTTCCTTCCACATTACAAAGACATGCATCTGGACCATTTTTCCCTGGGCCTCCGCTGAAATTGTCTCATTCCAAGTTGGACTTTCTTGGTAAACAAATGTAAAATAAATAGATAAATATAAGAACCTTTAGGAAGGAACAAAGGAAATGAAAGGCAATAAATCCTTATCTCACTGCTGATCACCTGTTCTTGGCATGGTAGGGCAGTGGGAATTGAACAGTATGCTCAGCTGCATAGCACATGGTATGAGCTCCTTGATATTGGAAATCATTCCTCCTCTGCACTGGACACAGGTGTTGCCTGACGGGGAGATCTGCATGATCTTTGAGAAGCTGTATCTGATGAAGAACATTAAGACAGCTAAGGGGTTTACACTTGCTGAGCAGCTTCACATTTTTTCACAGCAGCTTAACAAACCTGATGCATAAGTCATTAGCCACTTTCAAACCTTCAATGACAGACTTCCCAAACTTCAGGTCTGATATCATTTTACAAGAATAGCAACTCCTTTGTATGTATGAACAGTGGCTACTGGGAACTCTGGTGAAAGAGCCCCACCTGTCTAGACAATGTTGAAGTGATGAGGATTTCCCCTGCCCTAGTGAAAACTACTAGAGTTGGAAGAGCTAGGGGAGACTTGCTGAAGGGGACCAGCAACCACTAAACTGTAAAAGAAATGAAATGCAGGGGTGACAAAGGTGGAGACTAGGGCACTGATTTTTTTTGTTTTGTTTTCTATGTTACTCATGTACCAAATCATTTGCTCAATGTTTTCTGGAATTCATAAATTCCAACACCTTGGATCAACTTATCCACACCCCCACCAGGGGCAGCAATATCCTAGACCTGGTCATTACCAACATGGGCGACCTGTGCTCCACACCAGAGGTCATTTCCTCATTGGTCAGATCCGACCACAAGCTAATCAGCCTGGACATCCACATCCCACTCACACCCTCCATTAGGGAAACCACCATAAAAAATTTCTCCAAAGCCAACTTCATGCTTTTTAAGACAGAAGTGGCAAACTTCACGGCACCCATGCAGACAGACAATAGAGGTGCAACTGCTAAATCATACACAAATACACTTTATAAGCACATACACAAGTGCATGGATCGTGCTATCCCTAACAGAATCAAGATGCTGTCCTCCAAAAAAAGGAAGCCAATCTGGTCGTCCCCTCCCATAAACAAACCCTACAACAGAAGAAAGAAACTGTTGCAAAAAAGAGTAAAATCCCATGACTGGAAGAACTCCCTGGTCAGCCTCAATAAGAAGCTGAGATCCCTCATAAAATCCTCCAAAGATAGTTATGAAAATAAAATCACCACTGATTCTAAAGACAACCACAAAGCATTCTATAGCTATGTCAAGAATCTCAATGGCAACACTTAGATCTGCTCTGAGTTACAGCACAATGGCACTAAATATACAGAACCAACTGATATTGCCAACATCCAGGAAGATAGGTTCAATGCTAACTTTAGCCCCCCAAATGGCCCATCTCTATACCAGAAGAATGCAAAGTTCCTGTAATCACGGCTGCACAGATAAAAACCACACTCTCCAAAACCAAGAACACAGCATCCATGGGACCTGACAACATCCCAGGCTGCGTTCTACATGAACTACAGAATGAACTGGCACCCCACCTAAGCACCATGTTCATTCATAGACTCACCTCAAGCTTTGTGCCTACTGAATGGTGCACAGTGACAGTTATCCCAATCCACAAAGGGGGAGCCACCACGGACCCTGGGAACTACCACCCCATTAGCCTAAAGAGCCTGGTCTGCAAGGCCATGGAACGTATAATCATGGAACTTATAAACAAAGACATTGGTAATCTCAAAACTCTGGACCCCACCCAGTTCGGGTTTGTAAAAGGCAAATCATGTCTCGTAAACCTGATTGACTTCTTTGAAGCAGTCACCAAAGCCATAGACAAGGGTAAGGTGGTTCACACAGCCTATCTAGATCTTGCCAAGGCTTTTGACACCATCCCCCACTCTGGAATTATAGATAAATTCACTAAACTAGGTATAAATCCCTATGTCACAAGATGGGTTGCCAACTGCCTCACCGACAGAATCCACACTGTGAAAGTAGCAGACTCCAAATCCAACTTCAGACCAGTGACAAGTGGAGTACCACAGGGTTCAGTGATGAGGATTTCCCCTGCCCTAGTGAAAACTACTAGAGTTGGTATCTACTTTTCTGAAGTACAGGCTAACACAGAAGGTCTTTGGCTACTGAAGTTCACAGATGACTGCAAACTAGGAGCCATAATTGAAACTCCTAACGATGTGGACATCCTACAAAAGGGCCTCACTGAAACAGATGGCTGCTGTCAAAGCCATGGCCTCAAGCTCAATGCCAAAAAGTGCATTGTCATCCCCTTTGGTAAAAACTCTTTTCCCATGAGCTACCACATAGGTGGTAGTCTACTTAACACCAAAAGTGTGATAAGAGACCTTGGGACACAGGTGGACAGTAGTCTCTTCTTTGATAATCACATCACCACAGTGGTCAAGAAATCCTTCTACATGGCACACCTCATCACAAAAGGTTTCTCATCCAGGAAAAAAAGAGGTCATTGTTCCCCTCTACTCTTCACTCATTAGACCCATTATAGAGTACAACACCCCTTTTGGTATGTACATCACAAGACATCTAGAACAACTGGAAAGGTCACAGAAATACCTCACAGAGAGGATTACTGGCCTCAAACAGATGGCCTACGCAGACCGTCTCTAAAAACTCCAGCTTTACTCTGTCGCATATCATCTACTCAGAGGTGATCTCTGCCTAACATACAAAGCTATGTCAAACCCAGAGCTGTTGGACATGCTCCACTTAAAGAAATCTCAATCCCTCTGAGCTATATGCCCTAGGGACCTAAACCTTGTCACCACAATAAACAGAACATGCTGGAGGGATAGATTCCTGTCCCAGAGACTTTCCATACTCTGGAACAAACTATTTATCTATATCAAACAAAGCTCCTCATCAGCACTCTTCAAGAAAAATCTTGATGATTGGATGGGAAATAGAAAATTCACCCTGGGATCACCTCTGTGGCTCTGCTCGACAGGGGCACAGGAAAATAATTTTCTTGGGTGGCAAAAGCCAGGGTACCTTTTTGGCTAGACCCTAGGGCCGATAGCCTAGTATCTACCTATAAACATACGAACCTATGTTACATCTCACAGAATCTCCATTTAGACTTATCGCCCATTACAGTCACACAAACACCCTTACCAGAACACCATCACCCTGTCCTGTATCAAACCATCTGCTATACTGAGACTTAACCCATTGTTTACCAAATGATCTAATGTTTTCTTACTGTTGATAAATGACAATGTTGATTACTGATTTCTACAGTATACATAATGAGTCTGTTCTCTTCAAACCCTTGTGGGGCTCACTGAAATGTCACACGGATGCCTGTGTAAAATGAGCCAACACCCAACTTACGTAGTGAAGCAACTAAAACATCCTCAGAATTGAATTGCTCTAATGCATACAAAACTGCACACTGGGTAATGCCTATATAAATATTACAAAACTACTCAGACTTTAGAATGCAAAGGCTAATATATAGCATGCCCTTGGTATAAGAAATATACAGACTAAGTTTTACAGATAGATTTATATGACATCCTGTTAGAAATGCTATGCTTACATTTTACAACCCTACATCTAACATGCAGAACTAGATATGTATATGTTTCTTTAAAAATGCTATTAAAACAATGAACCAATGCATAATTAACATTATAGGTTTATTTTAATGAAACATTTTTGAGTGAGCAGTTGTAGGTGAAGTCTTTCTCAACAAATGACTATTCATCTAAATGTTTTTTATTTCTTTTTTACATCTTTGTTTTAGTTTTAAAAATGAAAAGCACATTTATGCAAACAAGAATACAGCACAGGTGTAGTAATGTTATAGTCTGTTTACACATTAAAATCCATTAACCCTTTATATATTAGGTGCTTCCTTCTTAAACAATGGCCTCATTCATATTTCTTTGATTCCGTTTCCTTTCCCCACTGGAACCATTTGATTCTTATGGCAGCCATGCTTTTTCCTACACTGTGCTCTGTACTCTGTACTATTTACCTAGCTCCCACCATGTCCCATTTTTATAGAGTTTTATACAATCCTCTTTCTTAACTTTAACTCTCCTATAACCCATGCCGTGTTCTCATGTTGCTACTCTTCAGCTCTAGTTGTTGGACAGGTCCCTAGCCATATCCAATTTTTTTTCTCTCCCTGCCATGATTAATATTGGAGATCTTATGCTCTCTTTAATCACTTTTTGTCCCTTGTTTAGACTCATTAAATACAGTTCCATTTGATTATTTTGGTTCTTCATATTTTGTTCCATTTCTTGACTGCCTTATGCTAAATCTTACTAATTTAATTACAGCTCCAAAGTGTGTGTATATTTCCCACACCCACTTCATAACACTTCTAACTGTTCATATTTTTCTGTTCCCTTCTATTCTTGTATGACTGTGGGGTTATCCTCCACTTACTTAGAGGTCTCATATGTTCATCCTACAGGTGGGTCTATGGTTTCAGCTTTTCTGCCATCTTCTCAGTCTTCCTCTACTGTTTCTCAACTTTCTATTCTGTCCCATTTTCACTTGACCATACTTATTTCAAGTGTTTCTTCTGCTTCCTGTAAATCTTTATAGTTCATTCTCACTTTACTCTTGGCTTTCTGCCTTTCTCATTTATGTGGCATTAATGTCCATAGCTCATCTCTGTCTTGTTAGTTGCTCTCTCTTTTCTTTTAAACAATAATAAATGTTGTATGGTAGTACACACCTCCCTAGGATTCGGCCCTCTAACCCCTTGCCACTCTTCTAACCTGCAGCATTTTCTCCACTCTTCCAGGCTGCTTTCTTTTCTACACAAATTTATTGCAGAGCCTCCATAACTCATTTATACCCTTTGCTTTTCCCAACACTGGAATATGTCTTAGTGGGTTCCCTATTTAATTTTGAAATACTGAAATCACGAATTTCATTATTTTGAAATTATAATAGCGAAGTCTTGAAATACTGGTAAAACAGAAGCGAGAATTTCAAAATCCCAAAGTACGGAGATTTTGAATTACCGCTTCTGGTGTTGTGGTGTGTGAATGGTAAGATGTGAGTTTGGGTATGTATATATGTGTATTTGTGTTGGTTAGGGGCTTTAGTGTATATCAGTGTTTGTGTTGACTGTGATGTGTGTGTGTGAGGGTGTGTACAATGTGTGGGAGTGAGTTACCTGTGTGTGTCTGATTGTGTGATCTCGGAGTTAGTATATATAAGTAGGGGGCACAGTCCCCCTGCTTATCTGTAGTGTAGGATATTATATTTGAGTTGGGGGAAGTTGTGTGTATGTGTTTGTGTGTGCTGTATCTGTAGTGTACTGTAGGGATTTTGAATTTCACTGTTGTAGGGTTTCGGTGTTTGGTGTGTTCGGCTATGTAATTTCGAAATACTGAAATTCGGGATTTCAGTATTTTGGAATTACATAGTGAATCCGTTTTAGTACATAGCCAATTTTGCAGCTGTCATCATTCTGAGAATGTTAGTTCTTCCTAGCTATATGCCTGCCTTATATTCCCATTTGAAGATATTGTGATCTATTTTTGCTTTAGTTCCTCATGGTTTTCTCCATTTGGTTCATACCCCCCCTGAATGTCCTTGTCTATCTTTTTTCTTTTAAACATCTGTATTAAATCTCATCTGAAACAGTGACACAGGTACACATATATTACTATAAAAGAAAACAAACCATGGTAACATTTTTTCATGCAGTATATACATTTCTTCTTTTACAATTAGTATTTACTCCAACATTGCATAAATTGTTAAGTTCCTTTCTTCCTTTCCTTAAACCTTATTCCTCCTCCATAATGTTATTCTGCATGTATTGTTCTTACAGATTCAGTTTACGTCTGTACAACTTTCTCTTTCCTTTTCCTAGGGATCCCACCTCCCATTCTTTTTTCTCCTTTACAATATTCAGTACTTAAATAGAGTTGGTTTAGATTTTGAGAACAAATGCTGGAGATGTAATGGGATAAAGAAAAGTAATTGGAAAATGTGTTCTGGGAATGTAATAAGTTGGCAGATTTTAACAATTTCAAACAGGGCATTTAGTCAGAAATGTTGGGGGATCACGCTGTTCTAACTAGTAACATGATTCTTATGAGATGGGACATAGGCTCTGGATTGTCTAGATATACTAAGCCCTTACTAAGTTTAATGCTACTGGCTGATAAATGCATTTACCAGAAAACAGAAGTACTAGTCTATGTTTGTTCCACTACTAATGCATATTGTCTTCAGAACATTGCATTTGAGGCACACCGCTCTCCTGTAACTATCCATATGCTCTATGATTACCCTTCCTGTATCCTCTAAATTTTTGGAGAAGAGAATACAGTTATGCACAAAAGGGTGAAGTCCTGATTTCCTCTAACTTTTGATTCAAACTGTTCAAAGCACATCCTAACTATTTGTACTTTCATGTCCATTACTAGGATGAACAGATGGGGTGACAGCAGACATTTCTGGCTTGTTCCCCTTCTGACAACCCCACTCTAATGAAGGCTCCTTTTGATTTGCACACCTATTCTGCAATTTTTATAGAGTGCCTTCTCTCAGCTGTTATACCCTTCTGTTATGCCAGTCCCTTCTAGGACCTCCCATAGAAAATTTAATTTCAAAGAGTTGAAAAAAAATATGATTCCTACCTTACCCAGTTTGTTGACTTCACAGTGCTCCATAAATCTCAAAACCTCCCACCAATTCTCAGCTGGTATTTTGTATTGCATAAATCCCACATGACTTACCTGTGTCAGCTTAGGAATCACCTTCTCAATCCTAATATTTTTGTTCATATTTTAATATCTGTATTTATTATTGATATAGGTCTGAACACTCCTAGCTCCATGACTTCCACATTCTCCATAGTTAGGAGTGTTTTGCTGACCCCACTCACTGAACACATTGAAATGCAAAGCCAGATGATATTTTATTTTATTTTATCCCTGATCAGTTTATAAACTACTGCTAGGAATCCATCCAACCCTATGACTTTTCTCACCTGAATGCAACTATCACCATACATTTAAGGCTAATGCAATCTCCATTGTGTCCTTCACCATTCTATTTTCTCCTATTGTTCTTCCTTCTAAGTCTTCCTTCCTATCATGGCTCCCTTATCTTTCTCTCATATCCCTTTGCAGCTTATATTTTAACTCTTTATTGTCCCTTGTAGAAATCCCTTCCTTTTCCTTTTCTATCTCTCTCTGCCACTCTGTTTTATTTCCTGCCACTATGCTTTCCACCTTTGAATGTTGTGCCTTTAGAATAGATGCCAGCTGCTTTTATGTATTCTAATGCTATGTCCATTGCAGCATTTCAGTCTGTTGTTGGGCCTACCGATGTTTTGTTCTTTCACACTGAGCTCCCCTTCCCATAGAGCTTGTTTATTGATATAGTATAAGGTGATACACTTGCTATCACTTTCTTGATTTTCCTCACAGTTTTCTTGAGCTTTCTTCCTTTACTGTTTTAGTTTTCAGGGTCCTCTCATATGTTTAATAATTCCCTCTTCCAAGAGGTGGTCTGATTCCTCCTGTCTGTAAACCCGTGCTCCGGCGGTCTTTGGATCGGATTGTTCCACACAAACGTTTAATGCTCTGTCTGCCAGTGTGCTGCCCCTTACTCCTACATCATTCACCACAGCTGATCTTTTTAAGCTGATTCCCTTCCCCGCCTGCACTAACTGTTTTTTAAATGTTACAGCTGCAGCTCACCCTGCTGTCCCTTCTCCCTTCCCTCTCCTTCAGGTATGTACCAACTCCACTAAACCATGCTTCACTTCTCACTATCACTGCAGTCTTTTTTTATACGTGCCTATTTTTCTTTTTTCATTGACTTCTTTCCTCCTCTCTCAAGATCTTTTTACACATTAAATTGTCTGTCTTTATCAATGACCTTACTTCTCATGTACCATCACTTGATGTTACTGTGTACCGCAGACAATACATTGTTGATTGAGTCTAGTAAATCACATTTGCTTCTACAAGCAAACTTACAAAACAAAACTTCACTGATCTCTGCCTATGGTCTCTTTCCAACAGTCTACTTCTCAACCCACCAAAAATGTAATGTCATGCTATTTTTCACAACACAAAAATTAATAAATCAACATTCCTGCTCATTAAAGACATCCAGGATAATATCATCCCTAATGTCACTGAATGCAAGTAACTGTGTCACAGTCTGAATCCTTCCTCGGCATTCATTATCCATAATGACAATGCAACCAGCAAAGTTCTATCCCAACTAAAATTGTATTAGAGGCTTTCTCTTATCCTTTCTTTTATTGTCTGTACAGCTATAGCAAAAAAAAAAAAAAAAGTAATCCAAAAATAAAGTATGGCCTCTTCTATTTCAGCTTTTCACTCTTTATACAGTACTCAAAGGATGCAGGTAGCTGTAAACAAAATATGCAGATCTGCGTTACTGTTTGATGCACGCATATAGCATTGAAATCTCCTAAATAGCCTCAGATTGTTTCCAGTTCCAAGCAAGGCTATATTTCTTTTAGGAACTTTACAATTCAAAAGGATAAGGTGAAGTTATTGCCCACCTTTGAGATTTAAACTTCCTCTTCAAGCCCATGTTCTCAGAAACAGTTAAGGTGATAACATCATGGTGGCTTGGCCTCATTTGAGAACAGCTATGGGAGAAATATCCTTTTCCAGGATATAGTCTGCCATTTGGAGCCAACTCCCAAATGAAGAACGCAGTAACGCTTGGAAAACTTTAAGAATTACTGAGAGAATGTCTACCAAACACGTCATGTGCACATGCTTTCATGCAAATGGTTGAGTAGCAAATTTCATAACTCAACATAAGTCAGTATATATTAATACATTCCATTTTGATATCTGCATATGAATTTACATTTGCACATTTATTGTATAATTTGTAATAGTTATATATTTGTTTCATTTTGTACTATTACTTTCTTCAACATATCTTCCCTATATATATATATATATATATATATAGTACACCTGCTGCAGTAGTGTGCATTATTCTGCATTCCATATATTCTGCCTCTATATAGTTTCTTAATATTTTGTATTCTTGCTATGTTTGGTCCCTGAGCTTGGGTTATAGATGAAAAGGGCTAACTGACCAGCCCATACACCTTGTAAACAAATGGGAAATAAATAGTCAATTAAACAAACAAACACATGAACTCATAAATAAATCAATGCCTGGATGTCATTTGTGTGCATCTTTAAACCTCTTCCCACTCATGCTGCACGCACTCTTAAGCAGTCACATATCCCCAGCTGTCGTAACATTTTCACCTCTTCACTGTGATCTGCTTCTACTCATTTGTGTGCATCTTTAAACCTCTTCCCACTCATGCTGCACACACTCTTAAGCAGTCACATATCCCCAGCTGTCGTAACATTTTCACCTCTTCACTGTGATCTGCTTCTACCTTTCTCCATACAATTCTTTGGAATCCCTGCTCAGCTTCTGTTCACTTTAACACATGAATTCTCTTCCTTGCCTTGTTTCAATAAAAGGAAACTATGAGTAGTGGAGCACTAATACAATTGCTCCATTGATGTGTGCTGTAAAATACTTCCTAACCCTACATGTATCCCCGTAATCCATGGCTTCTTTGCTTGCAACCTTCACCCTCCCCACATAAGAAGTCTCAGTTATCTAGACTGCAAATTCTTTCTCTTCAACTGTTCATGTCACTGCTCACTCTCTACCACTAGACAGGCAGATTTTCCCTGATGGACCCTACTATGCCTCCTTTTTCTCCTCAGCCCCACTCATTTTTCCTATTCAGGACTGTTCTTCCATTTCCTCCATATGTGTAGTTGCTTGTTCCCCATTTCATCCCTCTGTGTGTTGTTGCTTGTTCCCCCATTTCCTCCCTGTGTGTGTACTTGCTTGTTCCCCCATTTTCTCCCTGTGTGTAGTTGCTGGTTCCCCCATTTCCTCCCTGTGTGTAGTTGTTCCTGCTCCTTCTTTATCTAAAAGTGAAGCTATGACTAAGAAAGCACACACATTTAGTTACCTTACATTAAGCACACAGTATAAATTGTTGGGAATACTAATCACACTCTGGCAGTTATAGCAGAATTCAGGACTGGTTTACACACATTTGCAGTGGCTACATTTATAACCCCAGATGGCAAAAAAAAAATCATTTTACCACACAAACACAACTCCTTGGCAATACACTGCTGATGTCATCCATTCATAGATGCTGTATGCCTCACTTGTACATAGCATTCTCCTATGACACTAGCTGCTGATAAAGTGCCATATTCATTGTGCAACTAGATAAGTAGGAGGTTCAAGTTCATCCTTGCTTAAATAGTGTGACTGTGATTACGGTCATATACAGATGGGTACTTCACAACCACCTTTATGTACACTTCCACTTATAAGATGTATATACAGTGGCACAGTGTTAAAAGAGTAAATCCTAGCGTTCCCAGGGGAAATAATTTTTTGGTAACACAGTGATTACATAATGCTGCCATAACTGTAGTATCTCATAGTTGTAGTGCAACTTCTCCTGTGGTGTGTGACTTTGACACTGTGCTTTGTATATTATGTATCTACTTATGTAGGATGTTTCAGGACAGCTGTGAGTGCGTCTTTCACTCTCAAACTGCATGCTATTCTTCAAATGCATATACAAAGTACTATGCCTTTTCACCACATTTTAACATAAACTTCCAGCTAACAAACATTGCTGATTTCATCCATTCACCTATGCACTAACATAGTTGTAACAAAACATTTCTTGTGGCACTTGTGTTTCAGTCACAGGTCTGTAGCTTTTGATCTTAAGTAGTACAAATCCAGCCATTTCTGCTCAGATTATGTTGTGTCAGTCTTATTGTGAGTGTGCATCTCACTAACACTGTTGTCAAATGGATCTACTTCAAAACATCGTCTTACCACATCATCGAAACCCAGTTCATTGAGACCACATCAGTGAAACCTTACAATATCGAACACTGGGAGCATTGAAAACTAACCCTAGGAAAAGAACCACTTGCCCACCATGGTGAACTTTGCCATTTCCCCACTGTAGTGCGATCTCAGAGTTAGTATATTGAGTTAGGGGAGTGGGGGAAGCCTCCCACATTGGGGGTGTGGGGGGGCAAAGCCCTCCATTCTGGTGGGTGTTACTTACTGCCTTGTTTTTTTTTGGACTTGTGGCCATATTTCAGTTCCTCAGGTTAGGCTTTGTAGTTCTGGGTGTTTGATATTTTAAGGTTTCACTGATGTTGTCTCAATGAACTGGGTTTGGACAATGTGGTAAGTCGATGTTGTGAAGTAGATCTTGTCAAGCACATCTGCTGTGTACACATATAGATGTTTATTCCTCTTACAAAAAGCTATGATATTTTCTCTTACAGTAATGCTTTTAATCAGAGTAATGATGACGTGAATACATTTTCCTTACATAAGTAGCAAGCATTGTCCTCTGGCACGACAGAATGAGAAAACATTCTGTATGTTGTTACTTTTAGTACAGCAACTGTAGGCACACATATCCCTTGCAGCAAAAACATAATGTAATGCCTTGAAATCCTACTATATCTCACAATTGTAGTGACACCTTTACCATGGCACAGTCATTTTCTATAATTTCATGTACTTTCTGTCTTCAAATGCTCAGGTGTTCAACATCCACAGTCAGTACCTGTTAGCATTGTTGGGCCTTATACCGTAATGCATGAATAGCATCGACCACAGTTATAATAGGTCTATTTACAGTGGGAGAGGCCTCCTCTATCCCTTTTATCTCAAAGAGATTGTTTATGACACATACATATAATGTAATAGTTTAGCATAGGTGGAGTGTCACACTTAAGATTTCCATTTTGGCACTTGTATTTCATACATATGTCATTAGTTGATAGAGTTACATAGCTTACTGCTCAATTCACAAAAAGGGCAATATCATATGAATGTTCTAACATAACACAAACACTATTGTATCTAGTTATTCATATCCATTTTTATGTTGGACTATGATATATAGTCACAGGCTGTGATTGCATGGCAGTGAAAATGGTATTTGGTGTATGCTGAGCTGTGAGTGTTCTTGTGCCATGTATGTTGAGTACTGGCCTGTACAGCATACCTACACAGACAGAATGTGGATCAACTCCAGAATAATGTATGTAGTACGTGATATAAACATGCAGTCAGTACAGAGGTCTGTAGAGAGCCTAATATCATAGGCAGGGGTTTGAATCTAGTAACATCTGTCTGATTGTCAGACAACGGTGTTGCTCAGCAGTGACTTACACATAGACAATAGTTATGGTACAGTCAGTGGGACACTTTTTTCAGGTCTATTGTCCTACAAGGTAGGGCATCCGGGTCTACATTAAATATCCGAAGAGGCATTTCAGCGAACACTTCTTCAGCGACACATACACAGCAAACGCACAAAAACGCAAATGCTGACATCAGTGATTTCTTTCCCTGGGAAAGAAATTGCTTGTCTAAAAACAAAGAAAGACCATGGTGAAAAAGGCAAACTTATAGGGATGGCCAAGCGATTTCTTTCCCAGGGAAAGAAATCGCTGTTCTGAATGATCATGGTTTAGTATGTTCATTCAGTATGTGTCGATGAAGAGACATTCGCTGAAATGCCTCTTCGTGATTTTAATATCGACCCAGGGCATCCATATAGGAAAGTGCTGTAAGTCCTTCAATGGTGTTCTTCATGACACAACTGATATGTGCATTTCTGTTGTGTCCATTATTGGCATGCATCTTTCTGATATCTGTTTTGGCATGTGTTCAAAAATGACACAATGCGAATGTTTATTATGTCATTCATTGCTCACAGGCATTAACAATTTCCAAAATAATTATGCTGTGTATTGCATGTCTTCATCTAAACATTTCTTTATTACTGCAATTATTTTCATCACAATATACAGCTTAATGGCAAATGAGAGCTTTCATAAAACATTTCTTTCTATATGGCATGCTTGCTGACCATCTGGAAATGTGAGTGGTCCTTTGTTGCAACACTTTCTTGTGTGTTGGGGTTGATGGATTGTTGTTATGTTACTGTTCCCTGTAATTCCATGTGAATGGCGAGTATAGCAATGTCTGAAATATGTGCTGACACATCCAGTCTGTGTTGTCATTTGTCAATTATGCATGTTGAGTGTTACTATATTACCATTTACCATTTGCATGACTATACAACGCTTGTCTGTCTATTCCATGTTTATAGGTAATAAACCCTTTTCCTATGAGTGCCATGAATATACTCCTGAAGGGGTTGCTGGGGGAATATTTTATTTTGGTGCTTATGCATGCAGTACATGGATATAATACTATAGGGGGGGTCGCTAGGGGATAATGCTTTATTTTGGTGCTGTGCATACATGGATATACTACTGAAGGGGTTGCTGGGGGAATGTTTTATTTTGTTGCTTGTGCAAACATGAATATACTACTGAAGGAGTCACTGGGGAAAAGTTTTATTTTGGTGCTTGTGCATACATGGATATAGGAGCATAGCTCATAGGATCATAGGAGATTACTAGGATAGCGATCCAGAGGTAATTTTAAGCCTAGCCATTTCATCTCAGTGTAATACCATGAAAATGCTAGTCAATACCCAGGACTGCATTTAGTGGTGACTGTCCATGCCTAGGAGGATTCTGGGCCCTATCCCTGGTAAGAATTTACGGTGTACTATCCACTCATCCAGGTTACTCTTGACCAATACCATAGAGGTGCTCTGTTTCACATGAATTGGTAGCCTGTTCCAGAGAAGCTGCAGTCACTGAGAGATAAATCTGTCCCTCCAGCATGTCATATTTAAGTCATAGGACATATTTATGTCCCTTGAACAGGTAGCCCTAGTCCCCTTGATTTACTGTTATGCAGCAAGTTCATAAGGTTTGTGCCTTGGATTTCTCTGTAGGCCAGGCATAAGTCTCCCCTAGGAAGTCTATGCAACATGGAGTATTGTGACAGGAACTTTAATTGGTCTGTGTAAGGCACATGCTGGAGCTCCCTTGATTTTCTTTGTTAGAAGCCTTTGAGGTCTCTCCAGTTGCTGCACATGCTTTGTATGGTGCATGCCAAATGCAAGTCAGTTATAGTTGTTGGCTCAGCACGGAGGCAAAAGAAAAGCAGAAGTAACTGACAGACTTATCTAGAAAGGTAGACACTGTAGCATTATTTCCTGTAGCATAAGTTGTTTTTTGAGTCATTAATTTTCACAGAGCGTTATTGCTATAAGAAAATAGTTTTGACTATTATAGTGACTTTATAGCATAACACCTTCAAATAGTAATAAACATGTGGTGTATTTAGCCCTCTCATTTTATATAAAACTAATGAAATGATATTTACATAATGATAACCTAAACATTTTGATTTTGGTACAGTATCACTGTTTTATTAGTGAGGCTTGTAAACATGTTTTGTTTTCATTGGAAAGCAAATAAAGGAATTAGGGACTTTTCTTCAAGTGAAAACTATTTTGTTTCATACATTCATTGGTCAAGAACAATGGGATTATTTTTAAGATTTGAGATCTTTAGGCCTTTATGTAATATATTTAATTTTAATAAAACTAAGCATATGTCTAGATGTGTGCCAACAGGGAGAACAAAATGTAAAACTGTAATAGAAAGAAAAAAAGAATGCTAATTGCTGCCAAACAATACCAAATAAATTAAAATAAATTGTTCTTTGATGTGAGAAGCATTGCTGTTGACAGGGCAAGTTCCATGCTTTAATACATTTTAGTAAGCTCAGCGATAACATATCTTCACTATTCCTTCACAGCTAATATAGCACTAACGATGCATACAACATGAACTTGAGAAAACCATACAAGCACAAAGGTCATGTAGAGCTCTGGTATTATCTTTAATCTGCTTTTTCATTACTTAATTAAATATGCATAGCAAAGTTACTAATTATAGGATCAAGTGTGTCCTTGAGTTACAGTTTAAGTTAATTATTATTGTAAAATTCCTTGCTCCTAACACTGTAGCTTATTTACATGAGTGCAGAACTTGCTACTTAGAAATTAATTTACCAACTAAACCTTGATGATAGAAATTAATTTTACCAACAAATCTTTGATGCATTCTTTATGGATTTCATTTCTAACAGTATCTCTCCTCTGATAATTAAAAAGCAGGTGCAGAGTAAGAGTCACAGCATGTGTGATTCATATTGCTACTTAAATTTGTTGTGGGTTCAATGATTTTTGGCTACAGAATTTACTTACCCAAGTTGCTACAACATTTTGCTGCATTACTGTACTACTGTTTGGATCCTCGCTTCTGTCTTTTATTACATGTCATAAGGTATGCCAGTCAGGAACATCCGGGGCTTGACTCCCCCTTTGTGGACAGACATTTTTTGGAAAGCTGCTGGCAGGAGTTGCTATAAAATGAAGGACGATCTGTTGACCACTGCTGGACGTTTACTCCTAGTTCAGTTAGAACTAATGTAAATGTGTACTACTTTCCCTTTCTTTACTTTTAGCGGTTCCAGATGCACACCTTAAAGGCTATTCATTTAGCACTAGAAGGATTCAACCCAGCAGTAACCCCTATTGATCCATTTGGTGTATCTCAAAATGTGGTCAAAATTATGCGCTTGACTGTATAGTCAATAAAATAACTGCTGTGTTATTTTAGCTGCAAGACTGTGTGAATTTTAATCTAAGAATTAATTTATTTGAAAATGAAGGACAAGTGCACTTACAACAAAGCAGGATGGCTATCAGAACCATAATGGCTCCAGTATAAACTTGTAGTTACTTGGCATATAAAGAAACATGTGTGCATTACAGTTGAGTAATTATTACAAAGATAGTATTAAAACCTTCATATGATTTATTAATGATGGATCAACTATTGTTAACACAGATATTTTGACTGTAAGTGTTACAGTAACACTTTCTAAAGAATGCTATGAACCCTTTGATTTTACATATGAATTTTAAAAAGAACAGGGATATTTTTTAGAAGTGGAGCTGTATAGAGCTGTAGATACTAAGATACAAAGTTACTTGTATAGAAAATCTGTAGATGCAAGTGAGTTATTGTTTTTAAGTGGTCATCATTGGTACATAAAACAAAATATTCCCATGGCAATGTTCCCAGAGGTTATGCAAATAAGTAAAAGCTGACTTAGAAACATATGATAATGGAGTGGAATAGACTGAAACATGGGAAGGTGTATCTCCAGAGAATATTAGAAAATGAGATGGAAAGGGAAAAAGAAAGATTTGAGTGAAAGAAAGATGGTCCCATTTCTGAGCAGGGAAAATTAAGTTATATTTCAAAAAGGAAGAGAAATAAGGGGAAGGGACTGCAAACATTGGATACATACTCACTTATTAGTAACGATATTGTATGTGGTAATATAATGTTAAAATAAATATAGTTATTGCTGAGTTTCCTCAATTTTCTTACAAATGCAGAAGAAATTTGAAGAACTTGTTAAAACAAAGGTAACTGAAAGTCATTAACAGAAAAGAAGCCAAAGCACTATTTCTATATAAAATTTTAACACCCCATCACTGGTATTAAATATTAAAGGATGGGTAGATAGTAATAGTATGTTTTTGATACATGTTACAACATGTGCATTCAAGAGATTTTATGTAGGAAAGCGAGAGAGAGTGAATACTGCATGAACAGGTGACAGAAAGTTCAGTCCATAAAAAAGAGATGACTTTAATGCTTTGACTATGGCCCTTTTGTGAAGTATGTAATTGTACATTTTTAAATACTGGCTATGATGAAGAAAACTAAATGGGGCAGAGATGTAAGAAATCAGTTGCTACAGATGGAAAGTTGTTGACAGTTTAATTTAAATGGCTGTAGGGAAACAGGTTTAAATGATAATCTCTGTCCTCAATCTAGTTTATGTTTGAGAGACATAAATTGGATTTTAATTAGTATTTTTACTATATTTGCATGTATATTAATCATGTTTTATTTAAAATATACTTTCTTCAAATGTAGTTGTGTATTTTAAGGTGCATTTTATGATGGCAGGTTGAAATAAATCAGGTGATAATGAAGTAGGTGTTCTAAATATTTGTTAATTCTGATGCCCCTCCTCTGTGCTAGTAATCAAGGAGCCTGAATCCTCATCACTGACACCGGTGAGGGACATTCACTTGGAAGAAAGATAGGTACACTCAGTATTTCCAGATGCAGCTCTCTACACCAAGCATAATTTCCCTTAAGAGCACATAGGGAACAGACTCAGTCCGGGGTCTGGGTTTCCTCTCTCTGTCTCTCTCCAGGCTCCCAGTAAGACTCCCAACTGGCACAGCTGTAGAGTTGAGTCCTCAGCTGATGTTCCAGGTCATGACCTCCACCACCCTCTCTGTAAAACCAGTGCTCTTTGTCCCTGCTCCAAATAGCTGACACACATACTCTTTGAGATTTGATTTTCACACACACACACACACACACACACACACACACACACACACACACACACACACACACACACACACACCTGGGGAAGACTGGCACAGATTAACTAACCATGCACCTCTTCACAGACTATAAGGTAGATACTGTCACCAGGACACACCAATGCCAGCTACTCTAAGGCTCTTACAAGGGTACCCAATTATACTGAGTGAAATTAATATTATGCAAATGGTAACGCTGACCAAACAGCAAGGCTTCCAGGAGCAGCCACAGTGTCACTTAATAAATATAAGTACTCTCAAAGGTTAAAACATTGTAAAAGACAAGCCACGATGAAAAGCTTAAATATATTTAATAATAAATAAAAAAAGAACATAAAAATATTAAATATCTATTTTTAATAAATTCCAGAGTTTCAATCACAGGAAATATTAAATATAACACAGATGGATAGATTCACACAGATATAGAAAAACTGTACTTAACTAATTTCACTATATTTTCTTGACTGATCTAAAGAATTACTGTTCTCTTGTTACTTACTAAAGTAAGGCAAGATGAAGTGGGTGAGTGAGCCTTCTATGTCAGGTTTCAAAAGCAGACTGCTCTGAGACTTCTGCGTCATCCAGTATTAAAACATAATTTCTGTGCTGGATTACAGAATGACATCACATATATTTGGTCATCTGACTTCTTGTTCTCATACTACCCCTCTTTACTAGAAACTGAACCAGAATCTTTCACATATGTGTTACCACACACACAAAGCTTTGCTAAGATGTATTATAGCATCTGTAAGTCAGTAAACCATTTCAACACTTATATCATTCCAGGGTATTAATTATTTCATTGCTAAGGACAATGCAACAGGATCTTAGTCATTGTTTTTACAGACATTTTGTGTCTGGCTGCAATCAGAAATGTAAGATACAATCTTTATGGTCTACACCAAGGTAAATTAATTTTAGGATATTTTTTCTAAGCTTAACCTATTCTCTTCCAGTATCCTCTGTTACAATATATACATTTAATCAGTCACACTGGTACAGACTGAGATACGTGTATATTTCTTTTCTGTTCAGCAGGACACACAAGCAGCTTTACAAATACTATTTTCAACATGAGCATCTGTACAAATCAGTTTGATACACAAATTACATGTAATTGTTTACAAAACTGCAGCTAGCTATGCTGGCAAATGTTACACATCTGCTGCCCTATGTCTCCTGGCATAGTTGGCAATACCTCACATCATCACATCCCCCCCCCCTTTGAAGATTCAAGCTTGTTTTTTAAGTGACCTTTGAGAAACATGAATTGAGAGAAATGAACCTGTCTGGGAACACATTAAACCATTTCTTGTCTTGAGATTCCATCTAGATTGGCATTGCTGACCCCACTACAGTGCTGCACTGTCATGTCATATGCCTGCAACCCTAGGTTCCACTTTAATAACTTGGCATTTTGCTGGCTGGTTTGATGTAGCCATGGATTCCCCTCAGACTCCTCCTGCCATCCAGTGTAAATAGTGCCAGGGCCACCCTATCATGGTAAGGTTTCATCATGATAACGTGGTACAATTAGTGCTGCTGCCTCCTGCATAGCAGGTTTACCATGTAGTCAACATTACTGACCTTCATTGCCACTTCTAAGGCTCCCTGCCAAGCTGCCTGCAGCTTACTGTGTCTGACAGGAATAAAAAACAAAACCTGCTGTTCCACAGCATACTCTTGGGCTCAAGAATTCCTGTGATGCCAGACCTTTTTCTGCTGTTGGGCTCCTGACAGATTCTCTTAGGCCAAGCCCATGAGCTCCCTAAGCCTTGCCTGAGGTTTAGGACATATGCTACAACATACTCCTTGTGGGATTCACACTCACCCTCCCACTCATCACAAATCTAATCTAAAGGGCCTCTCACCCCATGCCCATACAGTAACTCAAAGGATGAAAAACTTGTGGATTCCTGGGATACCTCTCTTTATGCAAACAACAGATGGGACAAATATTTGTCCCATTCTCTCTCAACTCATTCAGTCAGAAAATGCTGCCTGCTTACTTCCACCATAGGAACAACAGTGCAACCTGAGCTCATTTTAAGAAAATCCATTTGTAATACTTTACAGAAAACAAATGTTCATAACTTTTTAACTATAAGAGCTAGACTAAAAATGTATATGCGGAAGTTGTTCAGCCAACACTAACCTTTCCAACAGCATAAATGTTAATAGTGCATATCAAAGCCATTATTAAATATTTGCCAAGGAATGATGATATTATGCATATTTTTTACCTTTTTGGAAAAACAAAGCACAATATCTTGGTCAATCTACTATGTAGACCCACACAATTTATATTTAATTTGTTTGTATGAATGTCAGCTTTAAAATGGTACCTTAACCATTACTGTGTGAGCTCCTTTACGGAGATATTTGCAGAAATATGATTAATATTATATTTCTCATAATTGATTAATAAACAATGCATAATATCTCATCACCTGTAACAGGCAGAGGCTACATATCAGTGTACAAGTTGTGTGGCTCAATGTCAGCTTCAAAATGATGCATCACTTGTGTCATCACCATGCTCTCTTGCAAAGATATGGGCATAATGATGAGAAGTATTGGAAATGTATAATTTTCATACTCCTACAAGACTAAACAAACTGTGATATCTGTACTAGTGTATGGAATGCAGACACAGTTATTTTACCATGTTGTAAGGAGTATCACTGTCTTCAAAATGAGGTATTACCTGGCACACTGACAAGTTCCCTTGCAAAGTTATTTACCAAAATATGAAAATAAAAATTATAATAATATATATAGTTATAAAAAATAAAATCATAATTTCCATAACCAAAGTCCTAAACAAACTTTGATATCTGTACATGTGTACCACATACAGACACAGTTCTTTTACTATGTTGGAACTATGAATACTGTCTTCAAAATGGGGTGTTACTTAGCACATTAAGATGCTCCCTTGCAAAGTTATTTACCAAAATATGAAAAAAAATCATAATTTTCATAACCTAAGTCCTAAACAAACTTTGATATCTGTACATGTGTACAATATACAGACACGGTTCTTTTACTGTGCTGGAACTGTTAATACTGTCTTCAAAAAGAAGCATTATTTAGCAAAGTGAGATGCTCCCTTGCAAAGTTATTTACCAAAATATGAATAAAATCATAATTTCCATAACCAAAGTCCTAAACAAACTTTGATATCTGTACAAGTGTACCACATACAGACACAGTTCTTTTACCATGTTGGAACTATGAATACTGTCTTCAAAATGAGGTATTACTTAGCACATTAAGATGCTCCCTTGCAAAGTTATTTACCAAAATATGAAAAAATCATAATTTCCATAACCTAAGTCCTAAACAAACTTTGATATCTGTACATGTGTACAACATACAGACACAGTTCTTTTACTGTGCTGGAACTGTTAATACTGTCTTCAAAATGAAGCATTATTTAGCAAAGTGAGATTCTCCCTTGCAAAGTTATTTACCAAAATATGAAAACAATCATAATTTCCATAACCTTAGTCTGGAACAAGCTTTGATATCTGTACATGCGTACGACATACAGGCACAGTTCTTTTACCATGATGGAACTATTAATACTGTCTTCAAAATGAGATATTACTTAGCATATTGAGATGCTCCCTTGCAAACCTATTTATGAAAATATGAAAATAAATAATAATTTTCATAACCTTAGTCCTACACAAACTGTGATATCTGTATATGTGTACAGCATACAGACACAGTTATTTTATCATGTTGTAAGGGCTAACATGGTCTTCAAAATGAGTATCACTTGGCACAATTACATGCTCCTTAACAAAGTTATTTACCAACATATTTAAAAAATCATAATTTCCATAACTGAAGTCCTACACAAAATATATCTGTACATTTGTCCAGCATACAGTCACAGTTCTTTTTCCATCCTATAACTAATAATACTACCTTCAAAATGAGGTATTATTTACCCTGATGACATGTTCCCTGACAAAGTTATTTAGCAAAATAGGAAAATAAATCATAACTCTCATAACCATAATTATAACCAAGCTGTGATATGTGTACACCATACATACAAAGTTATTTCTCCATCTTGTAAGTACGAACACTGAATTCAAGATGACAAGTTACAGTCTTTTACAACTAAATATGAAAAATATCTGTAGCACTCAAACACATCTGAAGTGTCCCACACCTGTGCTTGGAATGTGATAACTTTTAGTAATGTGAATAACAGTGACAGCTGCCAATGATTTTACCTGACAAGTGCTAATGACTCAGTGTTATACGGTAACATCACAAATAATGTGATAATCACCTATATGTCTTGACTGCAAGATTCTGCATGATCTTACAAAGGTGATAACTGCTCCACATAACCTTTTGAGCAAACATTCATTATATTCAAGGTGCAAATATTCTGTAAGACTGAGTCATTACCATCCATCAGGAAAAGACAGTAGTAGTTTTGTAAATGTTTTATAACAGTTCTGTTTTACTTAGGCCTTCCTGTCATCTAAGCCTGTGTACAAGTTCCCCAGCAGTTGTTTTTTTCTTTTGTAAGTAGTGACAGTGGTGTTCATAAAATATAATAATAGAGTTTTACTTACCATGCTGGTCGTACTTGGTCATGGCTGTTTTCCATTCATTCTCACTAGCTACATGTTACTAATTTATTGTGCATAGCTGTCATCACATCATTGTGGAGGTCAGTCAAATTGTTCTGATTTGAAATCATAGCCTTCTGAGTGGGTGAGTAATGACATCATTCCCTCCAATGTGCAGCACAAGAAAGTCAGGCTCAGGGTAGATGGAACACTTATCTTCAAACAACTGTAGGAGTCCACTCCAATGCAAACCTCTTCTTGCAATCTAGTATACCTTCACACTAGATGTGGGGAAGCTCAAGTTGTAGTGGTTTTCACATCTGGAGGCATGGCTGGCAGCCCAGTGAATGTAGGAATGGCCACATACCTACACTCCCACTTGTTGTTCTCCTGCTCATGAAGCCATGTCACTATCACAAGGTGGACGCACCTGCACAGGAAAGAAATGTAAACAGGTTACTACTGATGTTTGAGAGATTTATTGGAAGACTACATATATATGCATATCGTATGCATTACCTGGGTAGCCCATTCAAATCCTCACTCCTATCCACAGGAAGAAAAAATCAGGGGGTTCAAAGGGTAGGTAGTTGCTGAAAAATGAAAAAAAAAATGGACAACACAAAGGGAACATTATGGTGAGTACATAACGTCTTTATCTGATGTCTGAGTATGCACAAGCACCAAATGAAAACATCTCCCCAGTGACCCCTTCCACACTCTGTCCTACTATGCACAAGTACTAGAATGCAACATTTCCATCAATAACCCCTTCAGCAGCCCTTCCAAGTATGCACAAGAAGCAAAATGAAACATTCTCCCCAATGACCCCCTCAGTAGTAGAAGCACCAAAATGAGCGTGTTTTACATAATGCAGTTACAGTGGATATAAAAAGTGTACACCCCTGTTAAAATGTCTGGTGTTTGTGATATATAAAAAATTAGGCCACAATAAATCATTTCAAAACTTTTCCAACCTTTACTGTGACCTACAACCTGTACAATTCACTTGAAAAACAAACAAATCTGTTAGGGAAGAAATATAAAAATTACATGTAATACAGTTGCCCTCTGTGGTTTGGACTTTGGATCCATCACTTTTAATTCTTGTCCATTTATCATCTGTTCTCTGTCACTGTTCTGATTATTCAGTTTCAAGCAGCAACAGCCTGATATAAAAATGCTAACATCAGGTGAACCAATTGTTAGCTCATCTACCAATCAATATTTATGATTGGTTTCAGTTGCTGCTTAACATATTATAAAGATTACTGGTTGGAAGATTATATAAGCTCGATGGTGCATGTGATAAGTATGTAGTACTACCATGCAATTAGATAGGTAGGGGTTCTAATCTGAATACTGGTAACTATGTGAGTGTATGTGTGTCTGTATGCATATCCCCTATGGCTGTCTTGCCTGTGTGTGCGCAATGGTTATAACATTTTGTGTGCTTGTTCCACCCTGTTAACACCCCTATTGCCAACCTAGTCGGGGCCCCTACAGATGTAATCCACCTTAGAAGCACAGTTACACATTTTCTAACACAATAGCACTGTGGCCCTTGCAATACTCATGTTGGCCGGTAGTGCACACAACTAGATAGGTAGGTGTTGCAATCTCAAAAAGTGGCAACTCTGTGTGCATATGTGTTTCAATGATAGCTAGATAGATATAAACGTGCACATACTTTCTAAGGGCAAAATCTGTGTATACATAATAGCGGTCTGAGACACATCATTTAATATAAAATATAGTAAGCTATGATGTCACACCTTCAAGCTCAACACCATGCATTTATGCAGTGAAATACACCCCACTCCAGGATGCGTGCCAGATGTGGGAGTTTTCATAACTGCCAGGGATTCCAGCACACACAGGAAGGATAAAAGATCAGACACTCATGGAAATGCAGCCTTGAGGGGGCTCCATTTAAGATTCTGTGGGCTTAAACCTCTACAAGTCCACAAAGTCTGAATAATAGCTCACAGATTTGCTCATCAAAAGACAGACATTATGCAAATTAACCTCTAAACAGTAGCATGTTTGAGGCAGCTGCTGTGCCAGGAAGAGTTTAAAAAAGGCCCTGATAAAAACCAAAAGGGGAAGCTCAAAGCCTCATTGGGATTGTTGCACAGGTCAACAATGCACATGGTAATCTATATCTACTACTCCTCACACTGGTGGAGGTCAACATTCTGAGCTTTTAACCAGATAACTTTCTGGGACTTGGAAGAATGCTATCAAGTCATGGTGAAGCAAGGTTAAGGAGCCATCCATAAAGGTCACCTGTTAGCATGTCTGTGCACTGAAGACAAATTACAGATAATTCAGAAATTTAATAGCCTGACAGAATGCACCATTAAAGGGGTTAAAAATAAGTCATCAGTACAATGAGTGGATGGGAGATCGTAGGTTTACCCCGGGTATCACTTCTGTGTCACTGTTAGACAGAGGCACAGTATACTAACCTTGAAAAAGGGCATAGCAAAATTAATTTAATATGGGTGGCGAAAGCCATACACACTCTGGCTAGGCTTATAAATGCCCTAGGGCAGATAGCCTAGTATGAACCTATGAACCTATGAACCTAAGTTAATATCGCAAAGACAGACTCAAGCTAATGTATATCAATGCAATTACTTACCGAGAACTACTAACAGAAGATTCATGGACATTTGTCAGTCTGCATCCCAAGAAAATATTTAATAGGTTTGAATAGCTATGAAGCAAACTATCAAACTTGTTTTCACATGTCATGTAATCAAAATTTTGTTTACTGTTATGTGACAGCTTATATTCAGGTTATAGGTACAGGGGAGCTCCCAAATTTATTTGAAAAATCCAAACATAGTTTAACTTATTTACAAAACTGCAGTAAATCCTTTCAATTTTTCTCAGCGTGATTTGAGACAGACATAAAAAAGATGAAATAACACATTGGAACTGGTAATATAATGTATTAATAAGCTTGTGCTACAATTAGTTTTGGTTACGATGCGACCAGGAAAATTGTCCACAAACTTAGAAATACTCTCCTCTCATTCGTAGTATTGCTTATAAGCAATTATTTATTTTTAATACATTTAATTAGCAACGTTATAATTGACTCTCCTAAGGTTATGAGTTATCAGCTCACTTGATTACTGCCTCATTAAATCAAATTCAATCTTTTAATTCCCTTACCCAAATGACTCTCATTACTTGATGTTTGTAAAACTTTGTTTTCCATATTAATTCTGTTCACCCCTGTTAGCTGTTTCTGCACTCAGCCTCAGATCCCGTTTCACATTTTAATGCTCATGTATAACTTATTCTCTTTTACTAACAAAAAAAATTCTCCCCAAATAAATCATTTTATAACTAGAGGGACATTTATTCCCAGGTCGGTCACTTTAAACGGACTGACTCATTTGGATTGGAAACAGAAAGGGGATTGAGGCTGGGAGCCAAACTGTTTTTTCAAGTATAAAATATTTAAAACCCGGGAATGTGTATTTGGCCTTCCTATTCATCTTTATCCACTTATTATAGTAGTTTTGTTCATTTTCTTTTGTGCTATGTTTTAACTCTAGTAAAATAACTACTTTAATATAATGTTTTCCCTCTACCGATGGGATCAAGTGGTACATAAAAGGAAACTGGAGCGAGGTTTGATGGCTTCTCATTGCCATGTGATTGGTGTTCCACCATTAAGAAAAATGATATTTTGAGTAAGATTTTTCACTTCCTGCAGTGACTCATTATTGTGTGATGCAGATAAGAACTTGAATGTTTCAATAGGGTTCCTAAAGGAATTGTTTTTATTTTTTTTTATTTATTTATTTATTTTTTTTTTGCAGTACTATGTTACAGATGATTCCGCTACACTAACAACATGTGGTGTACTAATACGTAAAGCAGGCAACTGTAGTACACAGAACGTTTTGAAGTAGATGTTATGTAGACTAGGAGCATAGCCATCATGATTTACCCATGACTTTTAACTGTAAAGTACTCAAACCTTTGCAACTAGTGAAAAAGCTGTACTTCTGGCCTTCATAGTAAAAGAAGCTAATCATTTTGCAGGTTACGATGTGTTGTACTTTCCTGCATGACACTTGGTAGTACAACCCTCCCCTTTTTTTCTGCTCATTTCTTATCTGTTCTTGGTGATACAGCAATGAGAAGGGTGAAGAGTAATGTAGGAGACGTGATATGAGAGTTGATAACTTTATAAGTGTTCAGAATTGTATGATTCCTGTAAACTGTTCTTTGAAACACAGAAACATTTGAAACATTGAAACATTTCAGTCCTGGTTGGTATTAACCAGGACCAAACTTTTTCACAATTGTATGAACCGGAAAAGAACCGTTTATAATTAAAGATGTGGACTCTCAAATCAGGTCTCCTACATTGCATTAATACGTAATTATGCAAATTAGAGACTTGCTAGCTTAATGATCTTTTCAACTGATTTTATATTATGAAATGCATTTACGATCCATTTTATACCATTTTGCAGGCTTTGGTTTGTAGGGCAGTCATTTGAAGTTGTATTTGGCTAGTTACAGGATGGGATTCTTTAAACCAACCAAGTGAAAGCTCTTTTTAATTACTAGATGTAACTGGCAAAACTGAAACTGGTGATAATACGGTAGGCAGAAGAGTTGCTGAACTTGCATACAACACACTGCCCATTTAATACAAAAATGTTTTGCAGTTGTGTGAACACTGACTATGTAAAGATTAAGTACCATAAAAACAACACCCTGGACAAATGTGTACAAAAATATGCAGTTGTCTTAAGAAATGCATAGAATCCCCTAAATAACTCATTCATGGTAGCCATGTAAGGAAGCAGGATAGAATAACAAAATTGCTGTTGGCATGGGTGTAATGAAGGACATGACGACCGAGACTAATGAAAGCCATTACAGTGCCTTCAGTCCTCGGAACATCACAATAATCTGCCAGGAAAACAAATGTTAAAGGGACCATATAAGTAGTGTGATCTAGAAGATCAGAACATTCAGTGGAAACCATATAGTAAAAGCTTTTCCCGTGGCGACATTACATGTGAGTAACTGAGTGAAATAAAAAAAAAAAACTCCACAGCTTACTATGAGAGAAGGCACCATCTTACCTTAATAAGGATTGGAGGTGAAACGGGGGTTGCAAAAAACTCCAAGTTTGGTATAGAAATAATGATAGATCGTCGTGAAGTGATCAGCAGAATAAATAGAGGGATCCAGCAGTAAATTCCACAAAAGCCAGAAAAAGAAAGGGAATTTGTACTGTGGACCCTCTATTTATTTGCAAAGAGCAAAGAATTTTAGGTCAGGGGGTGGAGGTGTTACGCAAACAGTAGCTTGGATTGCGAGACTGCATTGGATGCTACCGCTTGCTTCAGTAGAGGCATAGAAAATCGGCTTGCTATGGAGAGGAAAGTAGAGTGTGAATTGCAAGCTGGTTTTCTTTGAAAACTAAAATATGAACACCACATAACTTCATGCTGAAAATTAAGCTGACAAGGTAGCTGACAAAGTTCAGTTACTTTTTCAACTTAATTTTCAACAGTGGAGTTACAATCTGAGTGCAAAGTTATGTGTGCTGGGAGAAGGCACTCTGGTATAAAAACATGCAGTTACTATCGTCTCACAGCGCGCTCGGATGTAACCACAAAGGTGCCATGATATGGTAGTCGGGATTAATGAGTTAAACTGGTTTGCAAATGCCCATAGCATGGCCTTTGGTGTAGAGTTTAACCTCTCCACAAGACCATTAGTCTGGGGTGGTAGGGGGTGGTACTTAGGTACTTCAACCCACAGCACTCCCACAGACAAGCCAACAGATCTGACATAAAATTGGCACCTCTGTCAGTCAGTATTTCTCTCAGGAAACCAACTCTGTTTAAAATCTCTAACAAAGCATTTGCCGCCTTCTGTGCCTCAAAGGAGGACAGAGCCACCACCTTAGGGTATCTAGTAGCAGAATCTACCACCACCAGGAAACACTTCTTCCCTGTGGAACTTGGGGTACTTACAGTCCCCATAATATCCATAGCTATCCTCTGAAATGGCTCTTCAATCACAGGAAAAGGCATCAAAGGAGCCTTGACCTTGTCTCTTATCTTGCCTAATTTTTGGCACTGCTCACAGGTCTTGCAGTACCCTGTTACATCCCTTGCAATCCCAGGTCAATAAAAGGTCTACATAATAATTTTCTTTGTATGTTTTATGCCCATACGCTATGCAACAGGAATGTCATGGGATATGGCTAAAAGTGCAAAATGGTAGACTGTAGGCACTGCCAACTGCTGTACTACCTATCCCTCTAGCCCTCCCTCAGGGTCCACTCTTTCTATACAATAAACCTTTGTTCCAGTATACAGACTCCCCTTTTTCTTGAGGATCAGGTGCTTCCCTCACTACCTCCTTCAAGCCTCATAGTGTAGGGTTCGAGAGCTGAGCCTGTCTCAACTCTATCTTTCTGACCCTTCCCAGCTCCTTCTCCACAGGAAGCCTGGTAACCTCTGACAATGGTGCCTCACTGTCAGCCTGGGTACTACAACTCACCTCTGCCCTTGCAGTCACTCTGTCTCAGGAAACCTCAGTACCTACCAGCAGCTGTGGCTCACTTTCAGGCTCACTGCTACAGGATAGCTCCCTCCCTGAAATAGCCACCTCACCAGCCCTGACTACAGATGTGGGGGGTCTGTCTGGGTCTCCCCCAACCTATCAGACTTACATGCCTGTCTCCAAGCCTGACTGCATGTAACTGCATGTACACAAGTTACTCCATTATCAAAATCATTGCATATGAAGTCATCTGCAGGGATATCCTCAAACACACCTACTTGCTTGCTTCCTTTTCCACACTCCCAGTCAAGGTGAACCATGACCAAAGACATTTGAAATGGGATCCTCCTAAAGCTCTGACTGGAGTGGACTGCCCAAACAAGTACTGCTGCTCTTTAACCACTGCCAGCTTCACAATGGTTATATCAGATGCTGTATCTCTGTCTTAGCAGTGGCCTGTTTCCCATCCACTAAGATATGATATAAACTCCAGTGATAGTTTGGTACCCCTGTTGTCTCCAGACAGCTTACCACTGGCATACTGATACGCCCACTTGCTGTCCCCCTCCTTTTGTTCCCCATCTTGCTTATGTGGTTCATCTGTATGATACATGACCCCACTGTTTACATCTAAACATCAAACCCTTGATCTTGGCTGTGTACCTGAACTAGTGGCTTTCCCTTTTACTGGTGAACTCTGTTGAGGTGGTTTAGGCTGCCCACCATGGGTTCCCTTATAGCCATTTGCAGCACTGGGTATTCCCTTCTTGTGTAGTGATGCCCTGCTTGCTAAGTAGACATCCACTTTTTTACCCAGCTCATCTGCAGAGTTACACCCCCGGTCTGCCAACCAGATTATCATGTCCTCAAGCAAAGTGCTAAGGGCTTGTTCCCTCACCAAAAGTTCTGCCAGCCTTTCAAAAACTTTATCCACCTATGAAAGTAAGTGCTTAAGTTAGCAATATAATCACATACACTTTCATATGCCTTGTGTCTGTGCTCACAAAACTTTTCTCTGTAAGCTTCAGGTGTTAATTTAAAACATGCCAATAAACATTGTTTTACTTTATCATAGTTTAAACAATCAATGCCAGACAATTAAGAAACAGCAGTTATAGCTTTACTGTGAAGTAAGAGGATCAAGAAATGTACACAGAGCCCTTGGTCAACATTATACTGTTTACATACTCTTTCAAATATATGAATAAAACTGTGAAGTTTGGGTGAAGATAGGTGAAGGCTGCCAGCCTAGCCAGACAGAATTTTATAGATAATTCTGTCATCTGTAAATATGAATGTAAACTACAGGCTTGTTGTCTTAAATGTAAAGAAATAGTGTTACATGTGGTACTGGAAAAAATGTGACAACAGTGCACTCTACTGACCCAGTAAAAGCATGTTGTGACCCTTTGATCTAAAGTCAGCTCCAGCCTGGCTAGATGAAGACATTTTTTCTATTGTTTTAACCAAGAGTTAAATTGCTAGGTTTAAACATGCAAATGTATTTTTATTACTATGCATCCTGACCAGCTGCAAGATAACACAAGATGATGTTAAAAATGTAAATGTAGTTAATGTGTAGCCTGGGAATCCCAGGAACATGCGAAGAATGATGTAATGTGAATCAGAATTGCAATTTCAATTTAAACAGAGAGAACCAAAGAGGATCATCCAACTCAGCAGCACTCTGCCTGCTTTCTTATGTAAGCTATCTTAGACTTGTGTTTTCTTTTAGAAATAGCTAGGAACTAGAAAGATTAGACTAAGTGTTTTTCTGTGATGTCAGAACTGTACTACTGAATTATTTTAAGTATTTCTCTGGGATATCTGAAATCTTGACTAGCACTGTGTAGTAAGAAGTATTGTCTTGTGTTTTTATTATTTATTATTAAATATTTTAAAACCTTTCAACTGTGGCTGTTTTGTGTAGAGATAATTTAAACTCTAGAGTACATTGCATATTTATAGTGATTACTGTACTGTCACTCCAAATAAGCCTTGACTGTTTAATCACACTTACCAATTGGATAACAATATTGCACAGTAATAATTGAACACTCTTTTAAGGGGCTTTGAGTAGCTAATAAATATTAGCTGGGTGGTGGCAAGTGGTACTACCGTATAGTCTGGGTAATAGGGGCACAGCTGGAGAACCTGTGCCAGCCTTTCCCAGGAGTGTCTGTGTGGTTGTATAAACTCTTATCTCAAAGTGTGTGTGTGTGTGTGTGTGTGTGTGTGTGTGTGTGTGTGTGTGTGTGTGTGTGTGTGTGTGTGTCAGCTACTTGGGCAGAGCCATGAAGCACTGGTTGGACAGAGAGGGTGCTGGAGGTTTTAGCTTGCCCATCTAGGCTGAGATCTGGACCCTATAGCTGTGCCAGTGGAGAGTCTTATTGGGGTCCTGGAGAGCAAGGGAGTGACCAGCCCTGGACTGACTGTGATCTCTGTGTGCTCTTAAGGGAAATTGCACTTTACTGTGTGTATTTGTTATCCTTTCCTCCTATATGAGATGCCCCTCACTAGTGTTAGCAGTGAGGATTGAGGCTCCTTGATTGCTGGGCCAGGGCACGGGCGTCACAAAAACTATCAAAATTATCACCATCTGTAAACTGTGGAAGAAATTTACTGACATTCATTGCTTCTGGGTTTTGGTTATTCCCTTCCCCATTACCTCCATGTTTGTGTCAAAGAGTCGGCATCATGTTGATGCTGCTTCTCATTTTCTTCAGCCTTCAAATTCCACAGTCTTTCTGCTGATTTTAATTCCATCTGTTTCGCCTTTTCTTTGGCCTTCAAACACAGCTGTGTCTCCACTGAGTCTACTTCCAAATGTTTGGCCTCCACTGCAAGTCTCTTTAACTCCAGACTGATTTTTAAGTCCTCTGAGGAAAAGGTGAACTGTCCTGATTTTGAGGGCTTTAAATTCCCATCATGAGACTGGTTATCCTGCTGGTTGCTGGTCTGAGCTGTGACTATGGCTGAAATCATTTCCTCTTTAGTCAGGTTGGAATGCAGCAGTCCTTTGGCTTTGCACGCCTTGGCCAATTGGTTCTTTGTCAGCTTGCCATAATCCTCCACTGACATCTTTGCCTGCTTTCCATGACTAAACTAAACTAACAAAAATAAATAAAACTATTGTGAAAATGAAACTCTGTGTGTTTACCTTATGGCTACTGAGAGTACACACACCTTTAGTGACAACTGCCTACAGGCTACAGAAGTTCAATTAATATCCACACCACTGCTCACCAATGTGATGCTCCTCCTCTGGGCCAGTAATCAAGGAACCTGAATTCTCACCACAGACACTGGTGAGGGAGGTTTACTTGGAATAAAGATAGCTACACATGGTATTTCCAGATGCAGCTCTCTGCACCAAGCACAATTTCCCTTAAGAGCACACAGGGAACACAGTCCAGGGTCTGGGTGTCTCTCTCTCTCTCTCTCTCTCTCTCTCTCCAGGCCCTGAATGAGACTCCTCACTGGAACCACTAAAAAGTTGAGTCCTCAGCCAAGTGTCCCAAGTCTCAGGTCATGTCTTCCACCACCCTCTCTGTGAAACCTGTGCTCTGTGTCCCTGCTCCAAGTAGCTGACACACGCACACTCTTTGAGATTTGATTTTCACACATACACACACACACTTGGGGGCAAGCACCCTTGCATCCCCTACACTCCCTACTAATTATATATACCAGCTCTGAGATTCCACTAAAGTGGAGAAAGGGATCCTCACTGTAATGCAATTTCATTGTAAAAAAACAGTAACAATAATTAAACTCAAAAATATCTAAATACAAAATATTGACAAACTCTAACCACATCCAACATCACTGCTAACCCTGTCCCACACCTCACATATCTTCTACTAATTATATATAGCAACTCTGAGGTCATACAACAGTGAGGAAAGAACATAAACATTTCTCTAGTATAACTTCAATTTTGTCAATATTTTGTGTTTAGATATTTTTAAGTTTAGATTTGTTGTTGATATTTTGTGTTTAAATATCTTTCAGTTTAGATTATTTTAGATTACTTTAAGTAGACCCATGTCTGTCTGTCTATATATCTACCTACCTATCTATCTATGTATTCCAATATAAATTTCACTCTGGAACAGGACAACAGCCAGGATGTTACTAGAGAAAATATTTCTGTACAGGAATATAGGAAGCAGAGCCATTTCTACAGACTGCAGTCTGGCAGTTAGCACAGAGGACTGAGGTTAAGATCTACTGACAAGCTACTTCCTGTAGTCCAGTGTTTGACTCTATCACTCTCCATTTGCCTACTGTGTGACAATGAGTAAGTCACATAACCAGAAATTGCTCTCAGGATAAGGCTGAAAAAAAAGTCCATGGTGGATCAATACTGTACCCCAGTTAACAAATATAAACAAACTTCTCTCTAAATTCACTGAAAGATAAGACTAAACTCTTTTCCATCAATACCAGGTTTTAACTTATGCTGGAAAGAGTATGAAAAGTCAGGTCTTGGTTACTTATTAGCCCTAGGTATTTGGTGCTGGTGTGCTGCTATTTTGATACATGTGCTGTTCTCGCTGTAGATTTGCACAAATTAGAGAGACTAATTATCTAACAGTATGAACTTCATTC
This sequence comes from Protopterus annectens, assembly GCF_019279795.1. Taxonomy (NCBI): domain Eukaryota; kingdom Metazoa; phylum Chordata; order Ceratodontiformes; family Protopteridae; genus Protopterus; species Protopterus annectens. Next base: position 736,057,566 of record NC_056743.1, read on the forward strand.
AGGCATTAAGTTAAGATCAGTTCAGCAAGCCAGTCTTGCGTTTGGCTGAAACTCTTCTGTAGACAACTTTGTGCCATGGTTGCTTTATTCACTAAGATTATGAGAACAGAATTATGTATATAACTGAATTAGTTTTATCAGACCACAGCAATGCCATGCTAGTAAGAACACATAGACAAAACTGGCAGCCCCAGTACTGACTCCTGTGGTACACCCATAGAATTTGAAGAAGATGCTATGAGGCCATAATGTTGTCAGGCACCCTAAATCCTGCTGTATTACCCAAATAAATATTTTATACCCTAAACATGGTTGATATGCTGGAGATATTCTTCCCCTAAATTTAGATCAAAGGTACACACTTGTTGGTAATATAAACAATTAAAGTACTTTATTTATTCTTTGTATGCACTCATTCAGTACAGCTGGAATCAAAAGATAATGTAATCTCTCACTAGAACAAATCAAATCCCTTGGACTCAGACTAAAATATGTCCAATGCAATCGGTGCTCTACCCTAGTTAACAAACTCAAAATAACATGAATAAATAAATAAATAAACAAATGCATACATAGCTACGTAGCACATACATACATACATGCATGCATACATAACCTGGCCCAAACATTAACAGAAGTATGAGCCTTTGTAATGCGATTTGATAAGAAAACAGAACTGATAAAGTTTGAATAATGGTTAAGGTGTTTACAAACACAAGGTGCAGTGTTTGATTCTCACATTGGGTAATTGGATAGGCTTAAAATGGCCCATAAGTGCAGTTAGCCCAGTACTGACCTATGAACCTATAAGGTGAACTACAGTTGTCCTTAATATTTGCGTCCATGTTCATACTTACGAGCATTTTCATATGAAGTTATTCTTTGCTCAACAAAAAAATAAAAATCTCCTGTCTGAGAGAAATAGTTTCCTTGCATTCTACTAAAAGAAAAAATATCCACAAAGAACCAAATACTACTCATATTATATAACCAGTTGCAAGTCTGCTTATAATTACAGGTTCATAGGTGTTTAGTAGGCTAATGACCACAAGGACCTTTTTAAGCCTAGCCATGCATCCCAAATCTCTGACAAGTTCTGATACACTTAAATAGTGTAAGCTTGGTCCTGGGAGATGAACAATTTACAGGTTACCTGTGTCCATTAGAGACATAGGTGCCAAGCTAGGGATGAATTTCTGGTTTCCCATCCAATTGTCCAAGTTGCACTTGAATTGGGTTAGGGAGGAACTTTGCTTCATATGGATGTGGAGCCTGTTCCATAGATGCGGTAGTCCCTGGGATACATGCCTATTTCTCCAGCAGGTCCTATTTATATCACAGGGAAGGTTTAAGTCTTTAGACGGGTAATTTTGGTGCTGTTTGTTTTGTGGATATGCAGGAGGTCCATCAGAGTGGGGTCTGACAATGCCTTGTATGCCAGGCATAGATCTCCCCTCAAAAGCCTGTAGGAGACAGAATGCAGGGGCCTTGAGGCGGTCTGCATAGGACATATTACTTATGCTCTATATTCTTTTAGTGAGGAACCTCTGTGGATGTTCCACTTGTTGGAAATGCCTGGTTAGGTATATATCAAAAGGGAAATTGTACTCGATAGGTCTGATGAATGCTGAATACAGTGAAACAATGAGTTTCTTGGACTTAGATGCCATACCTTTATTTATAAGTTGTGCAACATAAAATGATTTCCTCACCACTGTAGACACATGATGGTCAAATGCTATATTACTATCTATATGTGTCAGTCCCTAACTATTGGGTCAAATCTAAGGGGTTTGTTGTCAGTATGATAGTTACCAGGGATGGGTGACTTCCCAAAGGATACTATATGCATTTCTTGGCATTTAGTTTTAGTCCGTGGCTCTGACACCAGTTGTTTGTCTGTGTCAGCCCCACCTGGATAACATCTGTATCAGCATGAGATTCAATGACAGCTCCTAATTTGCAGTCATCTGCAGATTTAATCAGCCAGAGACAACTGACATTAGCCTTGACTTCTGAGAAGTAAATGCCAGAAAGGAGTGGTCCAAGGACTGATCTCTGAGGGACTCCACTTGTGACTGGCTTCTTTGTAGAGGTGGACTAATCGATTCAGACTTCCTGGGTCCTGTCTGTGAGCCAGTTGGCTATCCACTGGGTGACATGGGTTTGTACCTCACCTCCTGAGTTTGTCAACAATACCCAAGTGGGGTATTGTGCCAAATGCCTTGGTCAGGTCAAAGTAAGCAGTGTGAATGATTTTTGCCCTCATCTATTGCTTTGGTGACCTTCTCAAAGATGTCCATGTTTTATGCTATTTAGAAGGCATCCTGAGATATTGTCTGGGCCCATTGATGGAGTGTTCTTGGTCTTAGAGAGAGCATTAAAGAACTGTGCTCTAGTGATAGTAGGGGGGTTATATTTGATGATGTTTCCTGAGGGAGGGTTGAAGGGAAGAGAGGGGTACAGTTGGAGTTGAATTTATCAGCCAGGAGGTTTGCTATATCTTCTGACTCAGTATAGGTGGCTCCATTTACAATGAGCTCTGCACACAATTTTGTATTGTCTTTGAGGTTGCAGACATAGCTAAAGAATACTTTGTGGTTGTCCTTGGCCTGGGAGGCCAAACTTACTTCAAATTTGGCTTTGGTGTATTTTATTTGTCCTCTGAGTTGTTTGTTTAGTTTGATGAGAGTGCTTTTATCCTTCTGAGGGCTGCACCTCCTAATTTTTGCCATGATTTTCTTCCTCTTGTTATGCAGCCTATTGATTTTATGATTCTACCAGGGTGGCTTGTTTTTTGAGTTAGTTCTGCACTTCTTCCTGGTGGGTACAGCTGCCTCTATGCAGCTACTAATGTGCTTGTACAGGGTTTCTCTGAAGAGTTCTGCATAGGCAGCAGTGTTCTCAGGATTTATGGGGGCTTGAAATTGTGCCAGGTTCTCACTTAGTAGCAGGAGGTTAGCCTTAGAATATTTCCTGAATATTCCAGGTTTAGCTGGGGGTCCAGGTTTTATTTTTACTTCAAAGGAGACCATTTTGTGGTTTGACCGCACCAGGGAAGGCATTACAGTAGGGGTGCACAGCAATCTTCCATATTAGTCAGGACCAGATCCAGTATGGTTGCACCCCTGGTTGGTGGATTAACATTCTGGTCCAGAGAGTTTGTGTTTATAAAATCCAGGAATTTCTGTGCATGTACGTTTGGTGTCATATAGAATTCCCAGTTAATAGTGGGGTAATTAAAGTTGTGTCATATAGGATTCCCAATTAATAGTGGGTAATTAAAGTCACCCATGAATATGTTATTTGATTGGATGGTTAGTGTTTCTAATAAGTTTAAATACATGGTATGGGTTTCCTGAGTCATAGAGGGGGACCTATAGCTTGCAAGGAAGTGGTATTGGATCTTACCTATGGTGATTTGAACATGGAGCAGCTCAAGTGCATTGCCCTGTTTGACCAGCCTTGAAGTATATTTATTTTTGATGTAAATAGAGACGACTTCACCTTTAGTCCCTGCCTGTGAAGTAGCTGGCCTAAATGTGTGGAAGGCATTATAACCTTACACTGTTAGTGTGCTCTCTGTTGGTTTAAACCATGTCTCAGAGACTGCACAGACGTCAGCATTCTCTAGGTTAAAGAGAGCTTCTAGGAAGTGTAGTTTTTTGTTTAGACTCCTAGCATTGAGCAGTAATACCTTTAGATTTTCTTAGTTTTGATTTGCTATGTCAGAAGTACTTTCAGTTTGGCATTGTCTTTCCCCATAGTGCCTTTTTTAGGCAATGTTTTAGCTAATATTCGAAAGCCTAGAGGGGAGAGGTGCAGACTATCCCTGGCAAAGCAGCATAGCCTGTTGACCATCTCCTTCCATGCTGAAAAATATTGCACCCCCTTAGAATGACACCAAAAACTAAGCCAATTATTAAAGTTAATCATCTTTTGTTCATATTGTGGCATCATCCTTGGAGAGGGTAAAATGCTGCTCAGTGCTAGGATGATACCAGCCTGAGATGCATATTCTGAGAGCTTCATGATGTTTTTCTTCATATAGTCTAGGGAGCTACATCTCAGGTTATTTACTTCCACATGGACTGTGACTGAGTCATATTGATAATTGTGGCCCAATAACCTGAGTGCATGCATAATGTGGCAGATCCTAGCACCTGATAAGCAACTGACGGTAACTTTATCCTTACTTAGCCTGGTGAGAGGGTCATCAGTGTGTCTCATGATGGAGTCTCCAATGACTAGAATGTTGGATTGTGTGGTGGCTTGCTTTATGGGCTTAGAGTTAGAGGATCCATGAGATGTAGCTCTATGTGTTGATGTGAGTGTTTTGGAAGAGCACATTTGGGGCTGCTGAGGGTATTTGTTATGTGCACTTCGTCTAGTAGGTCTTTGTTGTTTAAGAAGGTTGCATGTACTGTAAGTGCCTCAGCATATGTGAGTCGATATGTCTGCTTTAAATTGTGCATGATGGGTGCAGAATGTGTACTACTGACAACCTTATTGACATTAGGAGTACTTTTATGTGAGAGCTTTCCCTCCAGTGACATTGTGTAAATACATCTCTCACATACCATATCAGTTTGTTTGAGAATTAACTGGTTTTCAATAAACATGAGGCAATTTCTACATTGCCTCAGGATGCCCATATCCACCAAGCAGGTAACAGAGACAGTAGGAAAGTTCATATTCAAGGCAACAGACCCTTTTTATTGATTAGAGAGTTGGAGTGAGAATATCAATCACTGTCAGGAGTATCTGGTTTGCAACTATGTGGAGAGTGCTTGTCACTGCAAATTAGTTGTCCTGTGTGCAACTAGGTATTGGAGAAATTTCAATTGTTCTTTTACAAGAAAAATGTCACTCAAGGTGTCTGAGTCAGTACAGAGCATTGCTAAACACTTGAGGGGAAACTAATACATAGACCGTGAAAATATAAGGATGAAGTATTTAGGCAGATATTCTGAAGTTAGAAACAAATCAAGCAGTACTTACTGAAAACAAAGAATTAGCTTGTCAAGAATGATGAAAAGAGGGTAGCTGCATGAATGGCTGTTGCCTGACTACTACTAATGCTGGTCTCACCACAGTTTCACTCTGTTGGGATACAGTGCTCCTTTGCTTCTTCTCTCACCAGAAGCAAAATGTTAGCACCAGTTTCAAGAAGAGGAGCAGGCCACAGCCTGTTTGGCAATCCACAGTCTTGTCCCAGATGATGCAAGGGTCTGTAGGCTTGTAGCCTTTCTCTGGTGGATGCATTGAATAGCAACCAGACCAATCAGGAACGTTAAGCACAGATACTCACTCTCTAACCAGAAACAGTCAGGAATCAATGCGCTCTGCTTCTACTCTCTCCAGGACCAGAATATAAGCACAGATTCCAAGCTGTCGCATATAAAGCAGTTATTAGACTTTCTGGTCATCAGCAGTCCCCAGGAAATAATGTCTCTGTACTCCTTCTCTCACCAGGGGAAAACAGAAGCAAAAATCCCAAGATGACTACTGAGAGGCAGAATGTTGTTTGTCTTTTTCGGCTTTTCCTAGTTAGGGTTTGCCTCAGCGGAACTCCGGTCCGCTAATGATTGGCAGTAGATTTTTATGGTCCTGAGTTGCCAGCCCGACGCCCAACCTTCAGCGAAGGCACGCCCATTCACGCATGTCTTTCGGAGGCCACTCAACCATGGGGAGGACATGCAGACTCCACACAGAAGGCACTCCAGCCGAGAATCAAACAGGAGAACCTCTTGCTGTGTGGCCGCTGTACCACTGCGGCTTACTGACAGGCAGAATGTGGGCTCTCAAATAACTGGTGGTCTTGTGATAGATGTTTAAAGGTAAGATAAAATAAAATGGTTTATCCTAAACACTGCAGTGTGTACTAAACAGTTAGATATGAAAGTGGGTAACTTACATTTTAGCTCTCTAAGTACAGAGCCACTATTTTTAAAAGAGCAAGATAGATTGAAAGGGGTAGGCACTTTTGTATTCTGGTACTATGGAATACAATGGGATGGCCAATAAATTTAAATAGTTGAAGGGAGTGATTTCACAAAGGATAATTTTTTGCTTACTCACACTAGCCAGTGAAAGGAGAGAGGGAAGGAGCTATATGGTCAAATTAACATGAGGGGGAGGCAACCAGAAAGACAGTGGTGTTTAAGAACACAACAGTAACAGGGGAAAAAATAAATTCTGTCTGACTCACAAGAGACAGAGCTGTGGTCTCTTTTCAAGTTTTAATATGCAATTAAAAGCAGAATACAAGTAAAACACAGTGTAAGGAAAACAGATCACAATATACAAAATAGAAAAAGGCAATAAAGTAATACAAAGTACAAGAAATCAAAAGCAAACTAACCTTTCCCTCACAGCAATCTGTGGCAGAGTCTCGGTCATCTTTTTCCAAGAAATTGTACTCTAACAAAATTCTTTAGGATTTATAAAGTATCTGTTAACACATTTAGCTTTCTTTTTCAATCTTTCTTGATAATAAGGCTCCCTTCTAAGTGAAAGTGGTACTTACTATGATATGACATGAAACTAACAAATCATACAGGCTAATAATAAGAACATGGATTTGATGTGAATTCATTTGATGTGAAAGCATATATAATAATAATATTATATACATCCAGAGATGCTTCCAACACTTTTAAAGACTTGGTAGTAGTGGAACTCAAGTGGATGGAATTCATTGTGTGTGGCTACAATTACTTGAAACTCTTCTTGAAACAGAAAATAGACATTACCCTGCAAATACATAAGATAGGCCATGGAAGGAGGCACAAATAGCTTTTTATCTGCAGGTGCTCAAGAAGTATGTTTAGAGATGAATCACGGCATGTTATAAAAGCTAAAGGCTCTACTTAGCTGACATGATGGAGAAAGAGAGATGAGGTTTAGTGAAAAGTTCAATGCCCTGCAAAATTATCATGGAAAATAAATAAGTAAATAAATAATCAAAGTGTCAAGAAGCTCATTTTGTCAAAACTTAATCAGTAAATCATAATTGGCAGTTGTAAACTGCTCTCGAAAGAACTACAATCGTGTGCCTGGAATCTTGTATGTACTACCTGAATCTGAACTTTTCTTTCCCATATAAAGTAGCTGAGGTACTTGTGCAATAATTTTCCATTCCTTGATATATTCTGTACATACTGGACTTCTACCTTCAACTTAACTTCATTGTAACAGCTGTTTTATCATTCATTTTCTTAGCATGGAAGGTCACATCCAGTAATATGAGGGATCACCTTAATAACTGTTCTCCAGTGGATCAGTTGACTTTCACCTGGCATACCCTGGTTTTCTGAAATATTATTTACATTATAGAGGACCTAGTAGCTGTCATCACAGCATATTCATCCCATCCCTCTGCATAACATTTATTCAGGTTTTCTTACACATAAATGTGCACATTTCTATTCCGAATGTGGTGATGTTTAAGCCAGTGTGAGACCTACCACATTTGTTTCACTGATATTTCTTCAGACTTAAATATAAGAAATACTTTTATTTTACAGAGGATAGATTTTTCTCATTATATGACATAATCTCATGTAACCATAAAACTTCAAGCTTGGGCAGAAAATGAACAAAAATTCAAAGCTGCTTGATTATTGACCTGTGCTTGAGTTATAGAGGTGAACGTCTGTTAACTGCATCGGTTTTTCCAGCCACTTATTAAAGCATCTGCTTCTATCATGCATTCTAGTAGTAAACAGTGGGCTTCCTGCTAATGACCTTATAAAATGTTTTTTCACCTTCCTGCATTGATAAAGTTACAAAGACAGATGAAAAGACCTCCTGATCTGTTCTTGCAGGCCAAAGTTTTCTTAATGTATCACAGGGTTCAGTCCATAGATTCCTATAGTTCAGCAGCTTTACCAACAGCATTTCTTATAACATTAAATGCAAAATAACCTGTACATTGAAAATTCTGTACACTGAATCCTCTGTCTCTTCATGTTGTACCCACACTAACGGGCTATTTGGATGATCATCAGTTTAACTTGCTGGTATGTTTCTGAGACATGGGAAAAAAAACACAGCCACAGTGAAAGCCTATATGGACCCAGGGAAACTATACAGACTGCACAGTGTCATAGACTGCATAAGTTAAGTAATTCCTTTCACCACATGATAACCTTGCCAATCCAACCCTTGTAGGGCATCTCCTGGTTCTAGGAGGGCAAAACAAGTCAGTCTCACTCTATTTCTACAGGTGCCCATCTAAGGGTATCGCTCTGTTTTATGTTTAAAGGAAGATCATTTCAGAAATGGGGAGAGCCCCTGAGTAATCAGTCAGCCCCTTCAGAGTGTCAGTATGGCGGAGATTCAACTCAGTGGGCACTTTCAGAGTCTGAACCTACCTTTAATTCTAAATTTGGTGAGATCAAACAAAAACTTAGTAAAATCGAGGCAGAAATCATTGGCAGGAGAAAGATGAAACTTGAAAGGGACGTAAATGATTTTGCCAACGTAATGTGTATGTCAAACTCGGTGCTAAGGGGAGGTCTCGATTTAGAAAGAGCAATGTTTTTTCATCAACCCGGGACTCTTCATATTCATCTGAGGAAACATCTTCCAAAAAGAGTGTCTCTTTTGAGATGCTCCCTAATGAAGAACCAGTTGACCAGGCTTCCAGTGTTTTCAGAACAGCAACGGTAGTACAGGCAGCAAGCAGAAATGGAAAGGCAGACACTACCTGCTGAGAACAGTGAACAGGCATCTTCACAAATTGTTGACCATAGACTGAATGTTAATAAAGGTATTGATACCTTAAAATTTTAATTTAGCAAATTTACCACTTTCTAATGTAACCATTGGTGTGTCCCCACAAAGTATCAATGTTCTCATATTTTGTCACAAACTTCATTATTTTTTCTAGAGAAGTTTTGGCAAAGTAATGATTCTTTGACATCCAGTAGTTCTGAGGACTCTTTATTAGATCTTCGATATGAATACTAAGATATTATGGATGTACATGACAATAATATTGAGGAAAGTGACGATGGTGCCAATGGATTTGTAACAGGTTATGGTCAGTTTAAAATTCCTAATCTACCACATGTTGAGAGTTCTCCTAAGTTATCTGCTGTCATTTCCCTGTTTGAAAACTATTATTGAATGATATTGAAAATAATTTGGAAAGTTTAAATGCAAACATTTTATTTTAGGGTAGTGGACAATTGGGTGATTATGGACAAAGTAAGATATCAGAATATGGTATCTGAACTTCTGAATGACAACAGAAACTATTTAAAACTTTCCTACAATCCTCATTTGCGTTTTTGGTTTTCTTTCCTCACAGTCTGTTAAGAAGTTACATATTGCTATTGCTAGAGATTCATATTTTTACCAAAGATTCATAAGCATCTCAGCAAATCTTTGGGCAGACCGATTCTTTCTTGGACTCTCTAAGAAACATTTGAGTTCCATACCAGCCCACATAAAGAATATACAGGAGCTTTGTGTTTTGATGAAGAATATTATCTGGACAAAAGATTATTTCTGGCTACAATGGACATCTCTTCTTTATAAACTAATATCACTTTGGGCAAGGGTCTTGAAGCAATGGCAACTATATTGGGTGAAAGTTCTTATATTTTGGAACTATTGGAATTTTGTCTAACACGCACTTATTTTACTTTCAACAAAGAATATTAGGCACAGCCATGGAGGATTATGCTATTTTGTAAATAGAAGAATTTGATTTACAACCATAGCTATATAAGCGATTTGTTTTTTGATTTTGAGAAATGTGTGACTGATTTGAACATGAACACTCATTCATACAGGTCCCAGTGCCATATGTTTTTGGATGTCCATTTTTTTGTTAGCAATGGGTCCTATTCAATTTATTCACAAACCCTGCAGTCCTGTACATCTTATTAGGGAATTGCCTCTGAAATGGCTTCCAAAGATAAATCTTTGAAGTGGAAGAGAAATTATCCTTTTCAAATGCCAAATGGGACTGTCCCGGGACAGGTGGTAACCCTGAGAGATTATTGGTCCGGGTTATTCCAGTTCAGTTTTCAATGAAGCAAAAACAAATTCTTGAGAGAAACTTAAAATAGGAACAAGCACGTGAGGTTAGGACTTTTGAATACAAGGATCAGTTTACATCTAAAGTGGAGGGAACAGGAAATAAAATGTTTTATGTTACCAGATTTAGTCCCTTTTCAGACACTAAAACAAGTGGCCACAAGATTATGGCCAATGATAATAGCAGATGATAAACTGGCCACCTTATTTCAACAACATGTTACTTTTTCTTTAGGTCACTTTTTGAATTTAAAAGAATTGTTGAATCATCCCATTATGAATCATACACACAATAGTTCCATGGGATCTTTTTCATGTGACATATGTAGTGTATGTTGTAGAATAAGAAATTTATCTAACACTACAATTAATGGACATAGATTTGTTTCTCAAGAAAGATTTAATTGTCAATCGTGTGGTGTTGTATACATTTTTGGATGTGGATGCAATTAGGTAAAACGGTATATAGGGCAGACCAAAAGAAAGGTTAAGGTAAGAATCTCTGAGTACCTGGGAAACATTAGAAGGAATAATAATAACTTTAATCCAGTGACAGAACATTTCATGAGGGTCCATTTTGTAAACTGTTATTCTTTATTTTTTTAGAGTGTTGGGACCGCCGACTGGCACTTGTGGTACTGGGACATCGAACTGAATTGTTATTTAATTATGGCACTCCCTATGGTCTAAATCAGGAAATACCCCTTTACAGTGATGACTAAACAATAAAGCTGATGTTATTTTGTACTAGGTTATTGGTGCTGCATCAGGGATATTTTACTGTCTAATATATATATATATATATATATATATATATATATATATATATATATGTGTGTGTGTGTGTGTGTGTATGTATGTGGTAGCCTCTGTTGAAAATTGTTTTGTTCCATCCATTTGGCTTCAGTCAACCTAGGAAAAGTTTGCCTCAGATTCAACTCTAGTTCAAGTGTTCATGAACTTGTTTGTTTTGTGAAGGTTTAGGAGGCAGTGAAGGTTTAGGCCCTTTGTGTGGAATGCTAAACATAAATCACCTCACAGGAGTCTACCAGAGATAGATTATAGAGACAGAACATTAAGTCAGTCTTATTATCTGAGAGTCTTTAGTCCAGTGATCTTCTTAGTAAGGAATCTCTGAGGTGCTTTAAGCTGCATGATGTATGCACCCCATTGTTCACTGTAAATACTAATTTCATCTTAAGTTTATTATGTTCAAGTTCAGATTTATTTAAGTGCCTGAGCCCAAGCAATGTGTAGAGCAGCACAATATAACATAAAATAAACGATATAAACAACACTAAACATGCAATAGACCTTAACAAAAAGATCTAACAGTCTTATATATCTATTATGACAAGGGAACTTCACTGACATATAAAATAGTCTTTTGTGCTGTCTTATAAAGCTATTTACTGCAGTTGCTTATTTATTCCCTGTTATGCACCAGCCTAACTGTGTAATAATTAAATATAGCTACTTCTAATGTGAAATGCTCCTTCTTAGTAGGGCACAGCTTTGGTGCATTCCATCATTGTTAAGTTTAGACAACCTTTTATGTGATTTTGACTTTATTTTCATATCTTCTGCTATTACTGCCATAGTTTAACATCTTTTTTGTGCATTTTTTTGGCTTTATTTGGACTTCTGTTAACTTGCTCTTATGGCTCAGGCCACACTGTTCCATGGTATTTGTATATCATTATGTTACCTGCTGCCCTCCATTTCTTGTTATATATCACACAAATATTTTCCCATGCTTCTGGTACATGCTGACAATGCCAGCCACACCTCATAACAGTACTGTTCCTCAGTCAGTAGGCACTCTCCTTCTATTTATGGTGCAGAACATAATGGCACTGTTTTCAATGGGGCTAAGCGATGCACCTATAGGTATCCCAGAATTCCCAAGTGCTGACCACAAACATCTATAATGCAACATGAATGTGCTTGCCAGAAACGGATTGCCCTACTAATGGGAAGAGCCCTCATATAATGGTGAGCTGCAGCTTAATCCCAAGCAGTGCTGCCCAGACGTTAAACAGTGCTCACCAGAGGAGGAAAGATTAAACTGATGAGGGACATGTTTTTGCAACATCTGCAGAAAGCAAAAGGCACAAACTGATGGTTGCCATGGTACAGCCAGTAATGCAGGTGGCCATGAGGTCAGTACCTGATGAAGTGGCATAGACTTTGTCCAGCAGGAAGGAAATTAATTTTTTTGTTGTAAGAATATGGCACACAAAGGTGCCGGATGTAAGTCAGTGTGGCCTGGACCAGTGCACTCTGTCACCAGAGGATCTACCTTTGAGGAGTTCTACCTGTATAGTTAAACACATTAGACTGGAAGATGAAACAATCATTGTGATGACTACCAAGGAAAGACTACATAATATACGATAATCACCTCTCTGGATTATAGCTGGCACTTTCTTGACCTAAACTAATGGGATCTATTGGCTGTTATCCAGAATCTCAGCCAAAAAGATGCTGGTTTCACATGATAAGCCTAGTGTGCACCACATACAATAAAGAGGATTAGCCGGTTTGTAAGGTTCTTCGCCAAAGTTCCACTTTGAGAATATGCATTTTAATGTCTTGTCTACCTGAAGCTGGGCAAATACCTGCCACACACAAAGAGCTATGCAACAGCATGAATAGAGAGATACACAGGCATCTTTAGCAGTTTGACTTTTTCTATGTGTACTGGATAGCAAAAAGATAAACAACATGCAGTATGTGTCTGTAGTGTTTTCACAGACTTTCTAGTGCATGTCAGGGCTGCTGAGCTTGCAAACAGAAATGTATAGAAGCATGACATAAGAGATTGATGAGGCAATGCTTTCCAGAAGGCAAAAGTATCTTTAAGAGCTCTTTTGATTGCTACATGAGGATCAAAACAGTGTCTACATATTCCATAAAGTCAGTTGGCTTCAAATTAAATTCCTTCAATGAAAACGATAATGCCATGAGGGAAAGCTGCATTTGGAACAATCTAGGAAACAAGAAAGTATGTTTTCATGCTATTCCTCAGAGATGCTGCCCTGCACAACACTTCAAGTGGTAAAAGCTCTTACTGTGGCACAGCTGCCAGCTTTCGACTACTACTCTTTCCCTTTCACTATTGCACAGAAGCACTTGTGCACTGGCTTCCAGATTGTACTGAACCAGACAGGCAGAAGTAATCTGTAAGTAACTTATAACAAACAAAATGTAGTGGAAAATTCTAAAGCCTTTCTGAACAGTTCATGTTTTCCAACAGTATGCGTGGTAGTCATAGTCTGGGGCTCTGCATTTTCATATGGGTGAGGTTATGAAAATCCCAGACTCAGGATGACTACAGAAATGCAGAGGACTTTTTATCAACATGTCCTCTATCTCATATGTGTAATATGATTAACTCATAAGCCATAAGGGGACAGCTACTATGCTATTAAGGGGCTTTACAAGTTTGAGTATGAGTTTGATACATAGATATGAATCTGTGATGAGCTAATTTACATATAAAGTGTGTAAATAGCCCTGGATTTATGCCAGAAAGCAGCAGTTTTCAGTCAGAATACAGACGTGAGGGAAGCTTAGTCGGTGATTTTGCACACCTGGACATTATTACCAGAGGGGTCACTTGAGAAAATTTTAATTTCATTGCTTGTGCATACTAGGACATGTTACTGAATAGGTCACTTGAGGAAATATTTCATTTTAGTGCTTCTGCATACTAGGGCATGTTACTGAATGGGTCACTTGAGGAAATGTTTCATTTTAGTGCCGGTGCATACTAGGGCATGTTACTGAAGGGGTCACTTGAGGAAATGTTTCATTTTAGTGCTTGTGCATACTAGGGCATGTTACTGAAGGGGTCACTTGAGGAAATGTTTCATTTTAGTGCTTGTGCATACTAGGGCATGTTACTGAAGGGGTCACTTGAGGAAATGTTTCATTTTAGTGCTTGTGCATACTAGGACATGTTACTGAATGGGTCACTTGAGGAAATGTTTCATTTTAGTGCTTGTGCATACTAGGGCATGTTATTGAAGGGGTCACTTGAGGAAATGTTTCATTTTAGTGCTTGTGCATACTAGGGCATGTTACTGAAGGGGTCACTTGAGAAAATATTTCATTTTAGTGCTTGTGCATACTAGGGCATATTACTGAAGGGGTCACTTGAGGAAATGTTTCATTTTAGTGCTTGTGCATACTAGGGCATGTTACTGAAGGGGTCACTTGAGGAAATGTTTCATTTTAGTGCTTGTGCATACTAGGGCATGTTACTGAAGGGGTCACTTGAGGAAATGTTTCATTTTAGTGCTTGTGCATACTAGGGCATGTTACTGAAGGGGTCACTTGAGGAAATGTTTCATTTTAGTGCTTGTGCATACTAGGGCATGTTACTGAAGGGGTCACTTGAGGAAATGTTTCATTTTAGTGCTTGTGCATACTAGGACATGTTACTGAAGGGGTCACTTGAGGAAATGTTTCATTTTGGTGCTTGTGCATACTAGGACATGTTACTGAAGGGGTCACTTGAGGAAATGTTTCATTTTAGTGCTTGTGCATACTAGGGCATGTTATTGAAGGGGTCACTTGAGGAAATGTTTCATTTTAGTGCTTGTGCATACTAGGACATGTTACTGAATGGGTCACTTGAGGAAATGTTTCATTTTAGTGCTTGTGCATACTAGGGCATATTACTGAAGGGGTCACTTGAGAAAATGTTTCATTTCATTGCTTGTGCATACTAGGACATGTTACTGAAGGGGTCACTTGTGGAAATTATTAATTTTGGAGCTTGTACATACTAGGACATGTTACTGAAGGGGCCACTTGCGGAAATGATTCATTTTGGAGGTTGTGCATACTAGGACATGTTACTGAAGGGGTCACTTGAGGAAATGTTTCATTTTAGTGCTTGTGCATACTAGGACATGTTACTGAAGGGGTCACTTGAGGAAATTTTTAATTTTATTGCTTGTGCATACTAGGGCATGTTACTGAAAGGGTCACTTGAGGAAATGTTTCATTTTGGTGCCTGTGCATACTAGGACATGTTACTGAAGGGGTCACTTGCGGAAATGATTCATTTTGGAGCCTGTGCATACTAGGACATGTTACTGAAGGGGTCACTTGTGGAAATTTTTAATTTTATTGCTTGTGCATACTAGGGCATGTTACTGAAAGGGTCACTTGAGAAAATGTTTCATTTTAGTGCTTGTGCATACTAGGGCATGTTACTGAAGGGGTCACTTGAGGAAATGTTTCATTTTAGTGCTTGTGCATACTAGGGCATGTTACTGAAGGGGTCACTTGAGGAAATTTTTTTTTTTTAGTGTGCATATACTAGGGGTCACTTGAGGAAATGTTTCATTTTATTGAGTAAATATTTCATTTTTGCTTGTGCATACTAGGGCATGTTACTGAAAGGGTCACTTGAGAAAATGTTTCATTTTAGTGCTTGTGCATACTAGGGCATGTTACTGAAGGGATCACTTGAGGAAATGTTTCATTTTAGTGCTTGTGCATACTAGGGCATGTTACTGAAGGGGTCACTTGAGGAAATGTTTCATTTTAGTGCTTGTGCATACTAGGGCATGTTACTGAAGGGGTCACTTGAGGAAATGTTTCATTTTAGTGCTTGTGCATACTAGGGCATGTTACTGAAGGGGTCACTTGAGGAAATGTTTCATTTTAGTGCTTGTGCATACTAGGGCATGTTACTGAAGGGGTCACTTGAGGAAATGTTTCATTTTAGTGCTTGTGCATACTAGGGCATGTTACTGAAGGGGTCACTTGAGGAAATGTTTCATTTTAGTGCTTGTGCATACTAGGGCATGTTACTGAAGGGGTCACTTGAGAAAATGTTTCATTTCATTGCTTGTGCATACTAGGGCATGTTACTGAAGCTGTCACTTGAGGAAATTTTTAATTTTATTGCTTGTGCATACTAGGGCACGTTATTGAAGGGGTCACTTGAGGAAATGTTTCATTTTGGTGCTTGTGTATACTAGGGCATGTTAGTGAAGGGGTCAGTTGGTGAAAGGGTTCATTTTGGTACTTGTGCATACTAGGGCATGTTAGTGAAGGGGTCACTTGAGGCAATGTTTCATTTTAGTGCTTGTGCATACTAGGGTTTGTTATTGAAAGGGTCACTTGAGGAAATGTTTCATTTTAGTACTTGTGCATACTAGGGCATGTTACTGAAGGGGTCACTTGAGGAAATGTTTCATTTTAGTACTTGTGCATACTAGGGCATGTTACTGAAAGGGTCACTTGAGGAAATGTTTCATTTTAGTGCTTGTGCATACTAGGGCATGTTACTGAATGGGTCACTTGAGTAAATATTTCATTTTGATGCTTGTGCATACTAGGGCATGTTACTGAAGGGGTCACTTGAGTAAATATTTCATTTTGATGCTTGTGCATACTAGGGCATGTTACTGAAGGGGTCACTTGAGGAAATGTTTCATTTTAGTGCTTGTGCATACTAGGGCATGTTACTGAATGGGTCACTTGAGTAAATATTTCATTTTGATGCTTGTGCATACTAGGGCATGTTACTGAATGGGTCACTTGAGTAAATATTTCATTTTGATGCTTGTGCATACTAGGGCATGTTACTGAAGGGGTCACTTGAGGAAATGTTTCATTTTGATGCTTGTGCATACTAGGGCATGTTACTGAATGGGTCACTTGAGGAAATGTTTCATGTGCATACTAGGGCATGTTACTGAATGGGTCACTTGAGTAAATATTTCATTTTGATGCTTGTGCATACTAGGGCATGTTACTGAAGGGGTCACTTGAGGAAATGTTTCATTTTGATGCTTGTGCATACTAGGACATGTTACTGAAGGGTTGCTTGGGTGGATGTTTTTGGTAATTGTACATACTAGGAAATGTTACTGAAGGGGTCACTTAGGGAAATAATTCATTTGTATGTCGGGAAGTGCTTGTGCATAAATGATCAGACATCTGAAATGATCACTGGAAAAATAATGTATTGTGTCATTTTAGTGCTTGTGCATACTTAATACAAACTAATGAATGGATTGCTGGGGGAAATAATTCATTTATTTGTCAGGGAAGTACTTGTGCATACTTGGACAAACAAGTCTGTGGATTCAACTCCAATATCAAAGTCGAAGCACCGCATTTAACAGTGGATGTCCATATCATAGGGATGTCACACTATGAATTGCAAAACTGCCTCATTAGCATACTACACTTTGAAACACTTCTCATTAGAATCTCATTATTTTTCATGCCTTGCACATTAGTGCAAATGGCCTCTATGAATTTTGCCTTTGCTACGCTCATTCAGAAGCATCATGAATATCCTTATTACATTTGCGCAAGCTGCTATGAATACCGGCCTATGCTTTTTCTAGTAATGAATCTTTGTACCATTTCAGGTTGCTTCCAGTGGCTTGTTTGAAAGTTAAAAATCTAGCATTGCATTTAATAGTCAGATCATTAAGATATAAAGTGGTACTATGATCTCACAGGTATTACTAGGCATGTTTTTCAAAATAGATTGGCTACACAAGATTTGACCATATATTTTGTAATTATAATCTGTGCCCTTTCGACCAGTTTCACAGTTCTCTCTTTACTAAATTAAAAGTGAAGTCATTTCCACTACACTAGATGTATATGTTTTTTAGAACATCTTGGAGAACTTTGGCATCATTTACTGAAGTAATTATGTTACCTAGCTTATAGTCATTAAAATATTTGTTTATTTCTGCCCAGTGTTCGACTATTATATCTGAGAAGAAAGTCTAAAAAAATTGGCTGTAGTGTAGAGCCCTGTGAGACACTACTGGTAATGGCTACTGGGGTAGAGAGATAACCTCGCACCTTCCTGGTTCTTCCTGCAATTCAAAAGTAGGCACACCTCTCAGCCATCCCTGTTTTAAAGGGAGATGCCTTATTTTGGTTCAAATTTTTGCTCTGCCCCTCTTAATCCTGACTAAAAGTGATAATTTAAGGAGAAATGGTGCTGGATTCCATTTCATAAATAATGACAATAATCAGAGTTATAGACTTTTTTTACTTTAGAAAATGCATGTTAATTCATGTTTACTTATTCTGTTGCCATCTCACTTTAAGAGTATTAATATTTTAAAAAGTGTCCATCATAATTTTTTGGATTTGTACCCGATTCCAGTTGTAAGCAGTAGAGAGTTAGCAGATAGTCCTTTCAGCCTCATAGGAAGAAACACAAGGTTTATTTTTCATGAGAGTTTTTAAATCTGCAAGAAAAACTATTTAAATCAAAATAACACCACAACAAAACATGAGTGCAAAGATGAAAGCAATGTGGTATCCAGGTTACAAACCCTAGAGTCAGATTTACTTCCACAGCAGTCATTTCTGTGACTTATTCAAGAAAACCTTCACTTGTTATATTCCTTACATTAAATTTCTCAGCTCCCCCCACAACTCTTAAACAGTTAATCCCTTTGGCATTACAGAAAGAAGTATGAAGTTTGTTTTTTAACCAAACCTAGAATTATTAAAGCTCTAAAAATATTCAAATTAAAATAGCTGTATTAAAATAAGAGTGAAAAGAAAGAAGATGGAAATATACAAATTGCAAATAAAAAATACATAAGTCTTTTATGGCATCTCTCTCAAGGAATCCTTGACCCATTTTCCTTCACTTAAATAAAAAGGCTCTGCCACAGTTCAGAAACATTCAATCCCTTTAGCCTTCAATGAAAAATACAGTGTTTGTTTTCTGTATTAAAATATAAATTTTAAAGCTCCAAGAATTAAAATATCTGTGTAACAAAACAAAGAAAACAATAAAAGTAAACAAACTGCAAATAAAAAATAAATAAATAAAACAAACAAAAACAAAGCAAAAATACACATCAGTCTTTTCTAGAAGTCTTTTCAGAAACATTTGGGGTTAAATTACTCAGTCAGATGTCCTCCAGCTGAATTACCAACTCACCTAGAATGATTTGTATGACAATGGTAAAAGAGAAAGGCAACTAGTGGAAAAAGTATTGCCTTTGATGGAACAGATATACTTTATAAGTTTGTAACAAACAGATTTTGAAAATAATTATTAGATGCAGTGTAACACATCTTTGGGATCAGCACTTTTTGTACTGTTACAGATAGGGTTTAATCACCACCGATGTGCAAACTAGTCAATATAATATGGCAGTAATTGGAGGATATATGTTAATATCATGGTCTTTACATAAAATATTGGTGATGACTTCAACTAAAATATCCTCGTTTATTCTTGACCTTCTAAATAAGCTGAGCAGTATTGACTATAACCATGAGTACCATCGACAACCACTAGAATGTTCATTACAGCTCTGTAAATAAAGTATTGGATATTCTGGCAAAATTCTCACTAAAACTAAGCCACTTAGTAAGGCAGATCAAGTGCTACACCGAAACAAACCAATAAACTATATACTGGGTAGAAAAATCCTATTGGTTGCCATCAGCCTTGGTAGAATAAGCAACAAAAACATTGCTGCGTCTGGCCTGCAGCATCAAAGTCACACAAACAGCATAGCAAGTATAGCCATACAGAAATGAGACAGAAAGTTTAAGTACCTCAATGGAACCTGATGTCCAAGTTGGCATTGAATTTCCATCATACTACAAACTATTGGTTCATGTAAAGGAATTTTTTCAATGGATAATTTCGTTGATTAGTATTTTCATGAATGGTTTTGGTGTTCTTTGGTGTGGTTTGAATTAAAAGTCTTGGGTGTCACCAGGAATGGTTACATTCCATAAAGCCTTGTCGACTTATCAGAATTATCTATAAAAGGTGAAGATATACTCACCAATTATGCCTACTAGGAGGGTTATTTAAAATTACAATTTACCTATGTGTGTATTTTACTGTAGCCAGCATAAAAAATATTCAGCCCAATTACTCCAATAGACGGCATTAATAAGTTTGAGTTATCCTGTAGACATAAACTAGGTAATTAATTAAATAATTAATTAATACATAACTTTTATCCAGTTTATATTATAACTAACATTACAGCGGGAAGCTGAATTGCAAAAAATGAATTACCATAATTAAAATATTATATACACTAGACTGTAAGCAAAATAACTATGGAAATGTTTCAATAATACTATTGAAAACTCCTGGTGTTCTGGCTGAAGTGTGATTCTTAAACAATCTGGAAATATATTCCTGATTGAAAAGTATATTTCTTGGCATTTTAACCTTTCAGAGTTCTGCATTGTCTTAATTTTGCCTGACTGAATTATTTTTTGCCTGGCTGAATTATTTTATATATTTTCTGGCATTGTTTTCTGTTTCCAATCTGTCCTGAAACTAGTTTTTCTCCTCCCCCCACCCTGCTCTTGTGGTGCTGTTATAGTTGGTGACTTTGCAGTTGCCCGTCCCTACTGTAAATTTGATCTGGGACACCCCTCCCAGTCTGGTGTTCACTCTACTTAATACAGAGAGAACATTTGAGAAGGCCAACCCACTTAGGTTCTTTACCTTGGATTTTTCTTCTGCTCCTTCCTCTCTCCTTTCACTAATTGCACTTTATTTTGCTTTTGCCTCTGCTTAAAAGTACTCAATTGTATTTATTCTGCTCCATTTATTACTGCTTGGTAGTAGCCTGATTAAATTGTAACTGTTAAGCCTTTTGGTTTAAGTACTTGGGCTCCAGACCAGTTGTTTTACATTAAGAAGGTTTGCGACCTGCACTGTTGTGGCAGGACAGGTAGCTTACATCCTTCTAAGTCAGGAATTGCTGATTGAAGGCTCAGTGTCTGTTATTCTAAAAGTGTATTAGTTCTGGTTAAAGCACTTGGGCTTCAGGCCAGTTATTTTTCATTAAGAAGGTTTGTGGTCTGCACTCTTGTGGGAGGAGAGGCTAGATTCTGCCCTTCTGAGCTGGGAAGTTCTGGTTAAAGGCTTATTGTGCCTGCTTATTTTAACTGTTTCTTTCTGAAAATAGTGCATCTTTTTTGCTGCAGTATGGACTAGATTCAGGCATCCTAAATCTAGCTTTGTTTGTATAACTTGACCACTAATACAGGCCATCTTTCTTGGAGAAGGTTCCCTTGCACTCTAGTGGCAGGAGTGGGCAGTTAGAACTTGTCTGATTGAAGACTGCTGGAACAGGGCTCAGTTTTGAGCTTTTTACTGGTTAATTGGGTAATTTGGAAAAAGTAGGTACCAAGGAAAAAAACTCCACACCCCGACAAGACGAAAAGGAGTACCAAGCGGTAAACTGACAACACTGGTCGATAGATGTACTTTAACGTAAGACAAGTTTATTTAAAACAAGACACGTTTTCGTCCTTCTAAATGGAAAGACTTTTCTTCTTTCCATTTAGAAGGATGAAAACATGTCTTGTTTTAAATAAACTTGTCTTACGTTAAAGTACATCTATTGACCGGTGTTGTCAGTTTGCCACTTGGTCCTCCTTTTCGTCTTGTCAGTTAATTGGGTAATTTGTTTAAATCAATTTGCTTGTTTTCTGTTATATACAAAATGCACTTTATTCATCTGCTTTTACTGTATTTGTGCTTCTTCCTACTTTATTAATTTATTTTGTATTTGCTACTTGTTCTTAAAAGTACTTAATTGCATTTATTCTGATGCATTTATTACTGCTTGTTAGTAGCCTGATTAAATTGTAACTGTTATTCTAAGCCTTTGGTTGAAGCACTTGGGCTTCAGACCAGTTGTTTTACATTAAGAAGGTTTGTGGTCTGCACTGTTGTGGCAGGACAGGTAGCTTGCATCCTTCTAAGTTGGGAGTTGCTGATTGAAGGCTTAGTGTCTGTTATTTTAAAAGTGTATTAGTTCTGGTTTAAGCACTTGGGCTTTGGATCAGTTATTTTACATTAAGAAGGTGTAGTCTGCACTCTTGTGAGAGGAGAGGGTAGATTCTCCCCTTCTGAGCTGTAAGTTTCTGGTTAAAGGTTTATTGTACTTGCTTATTTGAACTGTTTCTATTTGAAATTGGTATGCCTTGTTTGCTGTAGCATAGACTAAATTCAGACCTGCTGAATCTAGCTTTGTTTGTATAACTTGAGCACTAATCTAGACCAACTTTTTTTAGAGAAGGTTTCCCTGCACCATAGTAGCAGGGATGTGCAGTTAGAACTTGTCTGATCGAAGACTGCTGGAACTGGGCTCAGTTTTTAGCTTTTTACTGGTTAATTGATTAATTTGTTTAAATCAGTTTGCTCATTTGCTACTGTTATATAAAAAAATACACTGTATGCATTGCTGCTTAGCTAGGGTTAAACTATTCCCGGTGCCATAAAGTCAGCTCTTCGCATTTTCCCTTATAACTAGCCAGTTTTTTAGTTTTAGCACTCAAATCTGTTTCTTTGAGCTCAGCACTTGTTCAGAAGTCATTGTAAGCACTAAATAAGCTACAAATTACTACAGCACTCAACTTTCCTCACTTGTCTAGAGGAAAACAGGTTTTAGTACTTAATAAATAAGCCCCTATCCAGGCATGTCTAAGGGTCATCTTCTGGTGTTTTCTCCTGTCTATCTGATGAATCTGGGCGTCTTGGGGCAATGCAGCAATTGCCTCATGTACACAGACAACCCTCTCCTCCTACCACCCAACACTACAACCTGTGAGAGATGCACTTATATAGTCAAACTGGAAGCAAAGCTCTCTTCACCCAAGACTGGACTAGACAGTGAAGAGGAGAAGGTAAGCACTTGCACCACACCACACTCATCACATAGTCCCTCAAAACCTACACCACCAAAACACACACATAGAAACACAAAACACACACCTACATTCGCGGAGGCTCTCAATCAAAATCTGCTCAAACAACAGAGACCTCCAAAGCAGAAACACCACCAACCTCCACCCCCCAACACAATCCAAATGACACATAGCCCACAAACTCAGTGTGCCACTCAACCACAGCCCATAAGACATAACAACATATCCAACACTCTAGTCATAGGTAAGTCAGGCACACTGATGTTCCACTCACCAGGATAAACAAGGAGAAAGTTACTGTCAGCTGCCTGTCAGGTGCCAGGATCCACCACATAATGCATGCACTCAGGTCACTCCACAAGTACAAATATGACTCTGTCATTGTCCATGATGGTGTGAATGACCTGAGACATACCTCCCTGGACTACATGAAAAGAGACATGGAGGAGCTTTCCGATTTTGCAGCCCAGGCAGGTATGACCCTAGCCCTGAGTAGCATCCTGCCATCACCCAGAATGATACCACAGTACAAGGACAACATGATTGACTTCAACAATTGGCTAAGCTTCTGGTGTCATTCTAAGGGGATCCAATATCTGTCTGCTTGGGATGACATGATCGACAGACCGCGGGGCTTTGCCAGAGATGGCCTGCACCTGTCACCCTTGGGATTCCGAATACTGGCTAAGGCTATTGCCACCACTATAGTGCCTTTTTTAGGCAAGGTTCAAATGACAAATTCACCACCATAACAGGTACAAGCAATCAAAATCTGAGAGTAATGCTACTCAATGCTAGAAGTCTAAACCTCAAAATGCATTCACTCGAGGCACTCCTTAAAATGGAGAACATCAATATCTGTGCAGTGACAGAGACCTGGTTACAGGCTCCAGAGAGGACCCCTGCATTACCAGGCTATAATTCATGCCACGCCTTTTGGCCACCTAATCTGGAACATAGCACTAAAGGTGGAGGCGTGTCCATATTCATTAAGGATATCCACACCTCCAGGCTAGTTGCTTAGCATAATGCATCCGAAATTATCCAAGTGCAACCAACTCTGGGCAAGACTGCAATCCAAATTGTAACTTGCTACAGATCCCCCGCCATGCCCCAGGAGTCCCACTCCTCATTTCTTGATACACTGGAAAATATTAGGGTAAACCCAACACCCTAATAATGGGCAATTTCACCTACCTCACCATTAACTGGGAAAACTACTCATGTACCAAATATCTTGCTCAATGTTTTCTGGAATTCATAAATTCCAACACCTTGGATCAACTTATCCACACCCCCACCAGGGGCAGCAATATCGTAGACCTGGTCATTACCAACATGGGCGACTGGTGTTCCACACCAGAGGTCAATTCCTCGTTGGTCAGATCCAATCACAAGCTAATCACCCTAGACATCCACATCCCGCCCCCACCCCCCATTAGGGAAACCACCATAAAAATTTTCTCCAAAGCCAACTTCACACTTCTTAAGACAGAAGTGGCAAACTTCACAACACCCATGCAGATGGACTATAGAAGTACGACTGCTGAATCCTACACAAATGCACTTTATAAGCACTTACATGAGGGCATGGATCATGCTATCCCTAAGAGAACCAAAATGCTATCCTCCAAAAAAAGGAAGACAATCTGGTAGTCCCTTGCCATAAACAAACTCTACAACAGAAGAAAGAAACTGTTGCAAAAAAGAGTAAAATCCCATGATTGGAGGAACTCCCTGGTCAGCCTCAGTAAGAAGCTGAGATTCCTCATAAAATCCTCCAAAGCTAGTTACGAAAACAAAATCACCATTTATTCTAAAGACAACCACAAAGCATTCTATAGCTATGTCAAGAATCTCAATGGAAACACTCAGATCTACTCTGATTTACAGCACAATGGCACTAAATATACAGAATCAACTGATATTGCCAACATCCTGGCAGATAGGTTCAATGCTAACTTTACCCCACTCTCACCCCCTCTAGGGCCCATCTCTATACCGGAAGAATGCAAAGTTCCTGTAATCATGGCTGCATAGGTAAAAACCACACTCTCCAAAGCCATGAACACAGCATCCATGGGACCTGACAACATCCCAGGCTGCATTCTACATGAACTACAGAATGAACTGGCACCCCACCTAAGCACCATGTTCAATCATAGCCTCACCTCAGGCTTTGTGCTCACTGAATAGCGCACAGCAATGGTTATCCCACTCCCCAAAGGGGGAGCCACCACAGACTCTGGGAACTACCGCCTCATTAGCCTAATGAGCTTGGTCTGCAAGGCCATGGAATGTATCATCATGGAACTTATAAACAAAGACATTGGTAATCTCCAAACTCTGGACCCCACCCAGTTCGGGTTTGTAAAAGGCAGATTATGTCTCCTAAACCTGATTGACTGATCTCACCAAGGCTTTTGACACCATTCCCCACTCTGGAATTATATATAAACTCAGTAAACTAGGTATCAATCCTTATGTCACAAGATGGGTTGCCAACTAGCTGATTGAGAGAACCCACACTGTGAAAGTAGCAGACTCCAAATCCGACTTCAGACCAGTGACAAGTGGAGTACCACAGGATTCAGTCCTGGGTACTCTCCCATTTGGTATCTAGTTTTCTGACATACAGGCTAACACAGGAGGTCTTTGGCTAATGAAGTTTGCAGATGACTGCAAACTAGGAGCCATAATCGAAACTCCTAATGATGTGGACATCCTACAAAAGGGCCTTACTGAGACAAATGCCTGGTGTCAAAGCCAAGGCCTCAAGCTCAATGCCAAAAAGTACATTGTCATCCCCTTTGGTAAAAACTCTGTACCCATGAGCTACCACTAGGTGGTAGCCTACTTAACACCAAAAGTGTGATAAGAGACCTTGGGACACAGGTGGACAGTAGTCTCTCCTTTGATAATCACATCGCCACAGTAGTCAGGAAATCCTTCTATGTGGCACACCTCATCACAAAAGGATTCTCATCCAGGAAAAAAGAGGTCATTGTTCCCCTCTACTCATCACTCATTAGACCCATTATAGAGTACAACACCCCTTTTGGTATGTCTCTCACAAGACATCTGCAACAACTGAAAGGCTGCAGAAATACCTCACAAAGAGGATTACCAGCCTCAAACAGATGCCCTACGCAGACTGTCTCAAAAGTCTCCAGCTTTACTCCATCGCATATCGCCTACTCAGAGGCGATCTCTGCCTAATATACAAAGCTATGTCAAACCCAGACTTGTTGGACATGCTCCACTTAGAGAAATCCCAATCCCTCTGACCTACACATTCTAAGGACCTAAACCTTGTCACCACAATGAACAGAACATGCTGGAGGGATAGATTCCTGCCCAAGAGACTTCCCATACTCTGGAACAAACTACCTATCTGTATCAAACAAAGCTCCTCATTAGCACTCTTCAAGAAAAATCTTGATGATTTGATGGGAAATAGGAAATTCACCCCAGGGATCACCTCTGTGGCTCTGCTCGACAGGGGCACAGGAGAATAATTTTCTTGGGTGGCAAAAGCCAGGGTACCTTTTTGGCTAGGCTTATATAGGCCCTAGGGCCAATAGCCTAGATAGTATAGCTTGTATTGGTTTTTGGATATATTTTTCACAAATCACCTATAGAAAGGATAGTCAGGTCACTGTGAATAAAAAGATTTTTTGGATAAACACCTACATGGAAAAAATGTCCTGTTTTAAAAAATGGAAATGTGTAGAGCATCCAAGCCTTCTTTTGGGCACATGTGTTCAGACAGGATGGTGTGCATTTGTCTAGATCAGGGAAGAGAATTTTTGCAGCAGATATTTTGCAATATTTGACAAACACTAGCCAGGATTTTTGCCAGGTCAAAAACAGTTCACAGATAGCAACATTTGATGCATCTCTGATGGTTGTTAATGCTAGTAGCATTACTAATAAAGTTTTTTTATTAGAAAATTTCATACCTTCCCAAAAGATTGATGTTGTTATAGTTTGTGAAACATGGTTAAAGAACAATGACTGGAAACCAGTTATGTCAGGGTATAAATGTTTTTACTGTAACAGACATTCTAACAAAAAATCAGGTGGAGGTATTATAATAGGGATCAAAGATAGCTATGAGACTTGTGATTATTACCTGTTCAATGATAACACCAATACTATAGACTGTGCAACTGTGACAATAAAGACAACCCTGGAACATATAACAATTGTTGGAGTGTTGGAGTGTACAGACCACCAAAGTCAAGTGCAGATGACCTAGAGGAATTCATACATTTCTTACATGAAACACAGGAGGGAAGAATAATATTAGCTGGGGACTTAAATTTACCAGAAACAGACTGGAATAATATTGATTCAAAAATGTTAGTAAAGAAATTATTCACAGAGTATGTTCAGGAACAACAAATGCTTCAGATTGTAAAAAACCTACCAGGGGATGGAATATACTAGATATTGTTTGTGTTCCCAAAGAAATTACTGTAACCTCAAGTCAAGTTTTGCCACCATTGATGAGCAGTGATCATGGGGTCATAAAGATTCCTTTGTTGCTAGATAATTCTGCCAAACTGAAATCTAAGCCAATGCACAGAAGGTCAATTACAGATTATAGGGAAGCAAAATAGTTACTGTATAAAACTAAATGGAGTAAGGTGTTCAGTAGAAAAACTGCAGATGGAATTTGGAAAGTTTTGAAAGAGAAATTGTTTGAGTGCAAAAAGTCAAAAAATGTTTAACATCAGGATCTAGGCACGCAAGAACAAGATACCTGATTAAGGTGAGAGACAAAAAATATAAGAAATGGAAGAGAAGTCGAACTACAACTTTGAAAATTGAAACAAATGAGCTGGACAAACAGATTAAGCATAGTGTTAGACAAGATCAAGAAAAATTTGAAGAAAATTTATATAAAGATACTGAGCATAATAGGAAACCTTTTTATAGATGCATAAGATGTGGAAGGAGTAAAGATACACAAATTGATAAACTGAATGCAGATTCTAAAATGTATTCTCAGACACAACAGATTATAGATATATTTACAAAATCTTATGCAAAACAGTTTGGCTCCACAAAAGGGGTGGTAAGTTGTCCTAGTGATATCCAGGTAACCCCAGATACTGGAATCAAATTAGATAATATTGAAAAATAACTGTGCAAACTGGATCCAACCAAAGTGCAGGAAGGAGATGGAATAAGTAACAATGATCTAAGAACACTTAAGCAAGAACTTACACTGCCATTACATCTATTATTCAATAGGTCATACAAATATGGGGGAATTCCTCAAGATTGGAGACATGCACTTATTAAACCTGTCTTTAAGGGAAAGGGCAGTAGGACAAACTCAGAATCATATAGACCCTTAAGTCTACTTTCATGTTGCGGAAAAATAATGGCGAAGGTAATACTGAATAAGTTATTGTCAGAACTGGATAGGTTGGGACTTGAAACCATATATCCGCATGCATATGTTGAAATTAGATCTATTACCACCTGTCACATGATGCTCTATAACAATATACTAACAGCTATGAATGAAACATTGTGCTGTGATGTGATTTATATAAATTTAACTTCAGCATTTGACAGGGTCATGCACAAAACACTGATCAATAAATTAGTACAACTAGGTACTGATGTACTGTTGATAAGATGGATAGCTGCATGGCTTACAAATAGGGCATGGCAAGTATCACACACCAACTGGACAGGTGAAATCTTTGGTTACAGTCAAGGTGTCCCACAAGGCTCTGTACTAGGCCCTTACTTGTTTAGATTGTATCTTTCAGACCTTACTTTTTCATCTGAGGTGTTCTACAGTCTATATGCTGATGACCTGAAATTGGGTAAACTGATTACAAGTGTTACAGATAAGGCATGTCTGCAAAATAATTTGACTAAATTGACCATTTGGGCACAGGAGAATAATATGTTGATAAATACATCAAAAACTAAGCATATGAGATTTGGGAGACATAAACTGAAAGGTGAATATTTAATACAGCACACAGTGATTGAAACTGTAGACTCATTTAAGGACCTGGGTATATGGGTAGCTTCAGGTGTGAGTTTTTCTAATCATATCAACCAATTGGCTAATGATAGTAATAGAACCATAGATTGTAAAAAAAGATTTATAAAGTCTAGGAAATCAAACATAATGAAGTCATTGTTTGTTAGTTACATTAGACCCAAACTTGAGTATGGAATAACAATATGGAAACCCAATAGGAAAACAAGCATGAATAAACTGGAAAGAGTACAGATGAAATATACTAAGATCATCCATGGATGTGAAAATCTAAGTTATTATGAAAGACTAAAATATATGAACTTGTACAGTGTCTCTTACAGATATTTAAGAGGAGATCTTATTCAGGTATATAGGGCATTTAGGGACAACTACATCTGGGAATGTTTGGGATTATCAAAAAGTACTAGATAATCATCAGATAACCTATGTAGAAGATTCTATAGGAATGAGAAATGTACTAATTGGTTCTCTGACAGAGTAGCTGATGCTTGGAACAGACTACCAAATTACATTAAAGCAAGTACTAGCTTAGATATTTTTAAGAACAGCCTGGACATTTATTATGGGAACAAGTGTTCTGGCATATTGTCAAGCTAGAAGGGCTTTAATGCCTGTGCTCGAAACATTTGTATGTATGTATGTATGTATGTATGTATGTAATAGCCTAGTACCTATTTATAAACCTATAATACTTTTAGACATAAAGCATTTATTTTTATGCTTAACTTATTAATTCTGAATGAAATTTACAATGACTTTATCTGATACCATCTTTTAGTGAAACTGATGTCTTATTACATAAACAAAAAGAAAGTAACCTTTAAAATGTCATAAATTTGTTAAAAGACGACAGTTTACAACTTAATATTTGATATATATTTTGTTCTATAGACAGCATATTTAAAGCATATATTTCATTACAACAGAAACCTTTTTTAGAGTAATCTACAGAGTCTGTCCCACAGACAATGAGCAATAGTATACATTTTGTGTTAGCTAAACTATTGGAATCCTAAATCTAAAATCGGTAAAGGACAACATATTATACATGCTTACTAAGTTTTAGGGAACCATTTTAAATAATTACGTATGACATAAGCCTATATAAATATATCTCTATAGCCATGTCTAATATATATATATTTATATATATATATATATATATATATATATATATATATATATATATATTTTTTTTTTTTTTTGCATGTGTGTGTGTGTGTGTGTGTGTGTATATTTTTGTACTCTGAAAAGCTGTCATGATTGCCCCACTGTTATCAGTTATTTTTTTGCAATCCATTAAGAATTTAATATGCCTTCTTATTACACAGAAACATTTACTGGACACCTACGCATTTATTTACTATGATCACTTTAGCCACACCTAAACAAATTTTCTTCCACTGGTTTATTGTAACCTCTTTAGCCACAACCCGAACAGTTTTCTTCTTTAATATCACTGTTATATCTTGAGACTATGCATGATCTCAAGTACTTTTTCTGATCTCTCGTATGCATATGTATTTATAATGTTTTACACAGAAGCAAGAAATATTTTGGTAAGGCAATTTATGGCTATTTAGGCGCAGGAAGTCTCTTGCTGAACAATGTTAAGAATGCGTTATACAAGCACATTATGGTGTACCCTGACCATCATTTTAAGTTCAGTGCCCTAGAACAAGTAGGAAACAAATGGAGGGGGGAATCCAATTGAAACTTATCTCGAATATAGCGAATTAATGTGGCAACTTAGATGCAATGCTATAAAACCCCTGGCCTCAATGAAACTGTCTCTTTTTCTAGTTATTTAAAATTAAAAGCTGAGTTTCATATCTAAAAATGACTGTATATCACAATATAATAGGTTTTAAAAGTAATGTGTTATGTCCAGGTTTTAAAAAATAATATTTTTTGCAATTTTTTTTAGTTGACTAGGAATGATGAATGTATCAACAATATTCATAGTAGTATGCATTGGTTAATATTGTCACAATGTTTTTACAGTGTATCCTCTTGAGTCAAGTTCTGGTACATATTTCCTGCTGTCCCTCATTTTAGTAGAGCTGTATTTTTAAATAACCTATTTATTAATTAGATAGTTATCCTATTAGTGAAGTCACATGACTGTAGTGTGTATATTTAAATACTTTTGTATGTAGTGTGTTTTTATTTTGAAGAAGTCACTGGTTAACAGCCGACGAAAGCTCTAAATAAGGTGTGTTTTGGATTCTACCTGTGAGCCGTATTGCTCCTTTTCTGTGTTTTCTCAGTTTGACTTGTTCGTTTGGATGTGAAACAAGTGGCAAGGGTGGAAGCCAGTACTGGAGGTTCTTTATAAGAGTTGACTAATTCTATTGGGAACCTCACAGCACTTATTGAAGTGCTGATTAAACAACAATTTGGGACTGGTAAAGTACCTACTCCAGGTCCAACCACTTTCAGGACCTTTAACAATGGTAATTCAGCAGCTAGAACAGATTGTAGTGGTTCACAGTCTAGCTTGATTCCCCCTGGGCAGGGAAGCCCTGTTACTATAGAGACAACACAACTGGGACCTGCCATTGGGTCGGCAGCAGGAGGAGGTGGTTTCAGTAACGTCAGTAATGGAAATAGTCAGCATGGGGATACGTATATGCCATTTTCTTTTACTGAATGGCTACAAAAGAGTACAGCAGATGTTTTCATAGGAACCATTAGCCGCGTTAACCATGGAACTTTAGACCAGCAAATAATTAACTTTGAACAGGAGATACTAAAATTACGGAAACTTCAGACTGAGAACAGCTATCTCAAAGAATGCCTTCGTAGAGAACAAGTACCGAAGGGCTTACGTTCATGGAAATTTCCCACAGGGTTGGTTAATGTTTTGGAATTGCACAAGGAACTGATTAACATGTTTAATAGACATGGATGCGAACTGCTTGAACTTTTGGTAAGAGATAATGAAAGGAAGATAAATGTTCTTAAAAGTAATGTGGATGTTTTAAATGACAGAATTACTTCTGATTTGTGTTGTAATTTTTAAAATTGAGTATAGAGCAATTTTTGTAAACATCGACAAAGTCATTTTGTCTATTAAAAATAAGAAAGTTAAAAAACTTAACAGGGACAGCAATAATTATGACAGAGGTACCGCATACCATCTCCCTAGTTTTAACAGCATTCCCAACCAACATGTGGTGGAGAATAATGTTTTAAATAATGAAGAAGATGTGGAGGATAATATGGTTGATATTGTTAACAATGAGCAGGGTGCCCCTTTAGGAGAACCTCTGAGGGGGTCCAAACACCTATTGAACCAGAGGCAACAGAGAGAACAGAGAGGGGTGAGACAGTACAATACACAGAGAATGGACAATATGAACTATCAGGATTCTTACTCACAGAGGGAGAGACCCCAATGGGGGAGGGGGATGAGGGGAGTGATGAGAAGGTAGACACCTATGATGATATTACTAATACAGATAGTGATTTAAATAGGATTATTAGCAACATAAGTGGTGATTTTAAAATATACAACTTGAGTACAGCTACTATTATGCAGGAATGGGCAGAACTATTTCAAAGAGGACTTAATTTTGTCCCTACGAGAAGACCAAAAGATAGAGAATTCTATACTTGAGTTCAAGTTGTTTGTTAGGAAACTTGACCTAAGGCTTTACTTTGATAATGACATACAGTTTGGACCAGCTGAGTTATGCAGGAAAGTTAGTACCTTTAACCCACCCCTGCACCCTGTACTACAGATTTATTAGATTCTTTGTATTGCACAAATTAGGGAGATTTTTCAAAAAATAGCTTTTACATTAATGAGCTAACAGACAATGAACAGAATTTACTTTTTAATATAGTGGGAGACAACAGTATTAGGTTAATGAAACCAGACAAGGGTGGAGGATTGGTAGCTATGGATCAAGAGGTACACATACAGAAAATGCTAACACATTTGTACAGTGACACCTATGAAGAAGCATCGATTAACCAACTTAATATTGCATATAGATATAACACTTACTGACTTATTATTAGATGACCAAATTACTCTAGCTGACTTAAACTATATGCAACAGGAGAATCCACGTACCCCTACAAATTTTTGGTATACCCAAGATCCATAAGTCTACCATTGATCCCCCCCAAGAGCCATTGTTGATGCTAAGGCATCAAAGGCATTTTCTATGGCTAAATTCATTGATTTGAATCTGAAAGATTTAATAAAACAGTGTCCCCACATATTACAGTATTCTTGGAACTGTCTTAAAAAAATACATCAAGATTTATATACAGACCATCTAATTTTTGCTACAATAGAT
Organism: Protopterus annectens; assembly: GCF_019279795.1. NCBI lineage: Eukaryota > Metazoa > Chordata > Ceratodontiformes > Protopteridae > Protopterus > Protopterus annectens. Next base: position 736,090,680 of record NC_056743.1, read on the forward strand.
GTCAAAGATTTATTTACCGTCATCCCACATGACGACCATATCATTATGTTCTATGACTTTCTATGTAAGCATTCTGATATTACACATTCCAGAATATTGATGTATACTCAAAAATAATTTCATTCTTTTTGAAAGGCAACACTTTAAACAAAAAATAGGGGTAGCCATGGGGGCGTCATATGCGCCCCTATTTGCTAATATTGTGCTTGCTGAATGGGAAACGGCCATGGTGTTTAGGTCAGAATTATTTAGATACTGTAAATTCTATGGACGTTATTTGGATAACATTCTCATCCTATGGGAGGGTACATATGAATTGTTGCAGGACTTTTTTTGAATTTTTGAATTCAAGTACACATTTTTTACAGTTTACAATGGAAACAAATGAAGACAGGATACATTTTATGGATATTACCATTTGTAAGGACAAGGTCAATCATATGTTTACCTCTACATTATACAGAAAGCCAACCTACTCCAATACACTCCTATATTTTACTAGTGCCCATCCAGTGCACTAAAAAAGATCTTTGGTGAAGGGGCAAGGAGTTAGGCTGGTGAGGATGGTCAGTGACTATGGACTTTTTTTGAAGGAAATTAATATTTTAAAGGATATGTTATTAGGACGAGGTTATCCTAAACAGTTTATAGAAACTATATTCCAGAAAGTAATCACAAAGAGAATAGAAGGGCATTTTTTACCATTATTGGGGAAAATAGTTAATAATGGTAATAATGGAATGGAAGCTATTCCTAAAAACAATATAAGTAAACCCTACCAAAATGCTATGGTATTAACCTTTAATCCATTTTATGGAAGAATATAGGAAATTCTAAGTCAAAATTGGATACTTTTTGATACAGACCAACAGTATAAAAGTAAACTAGGAGATCAGCCAGTTGTTGTATATAAAAGGGGCATGTCATTTAAGAATCTCCTTGAATCAAATGTAACTATGGATATGAAAGGGAAAATGAGGAAATGTGGGCATTGTAATCACTGCCCTTACATTTTAGAGAACGAGTCCCTTTATATACAGGGGTATGGTAGGATATTCTTGAAGCAAAAATTTAATTGCGTTAGCAGTTGTTTAATGTATGTTGCTATTTGTCAACAGTGTCATAAATTCTATATAGGAAAAACTATTAATAGTTTTAACAAACCTATATATAAACACCTGTATGACATTAGAGACTTCGCAGAGACTTCCCTTACTATGGAACAGGGTCCTGATCTACATAAGACAGAGCCCCTCACTATCACTCTTCAAGAGGAACCTTGATGAGTGGATGGGTAACAGAAAGTTCACACCGGGGATCACACCAACAGCACTACTAGATAGGGGCCAAGGGTACTAGCTGCTAGTACAAGGGTCTAGGGAACTACTAAAGGGGCGGTGAATACCGCACAATGTGACTGGGCTAATATATGCCTTCGGGCAGTTAGCCCAGTACCAACCTATGAACCTATGAACCTATTAGGAAGAACAATGTTAAGAATGCATTATACAAGCATATTACTTAGTACTCCGACCATCATTTTAAGTTCAGTGCCCTAGAACAAGTAGGAAACAAAGTGGGGGGGGGGGTCCAACTGAAACTTATTTCGAATATAGAGAATTAATGTGGCAACTTAGATGCAATGCCATTCACCCCCCTGGGCTCAATGAAACTGTCTCTATTTCTAGTTATTTAAAATTAAAAGCTGCGCTTCATATCTAAAAATGATTGAATATCACAATATAATAGGTTTTAATAGAAATGTGTTATGTCCAGGTTTTAAAAAATAATATTTTTTGTTATTTTTTTAGTTGACTAGGAATGATGAATGTATCAACAATATTCATATTAGTATGCATTGGTTAATATTGTCACAACATGTTTTTACAGTGTATCCCCTTGAGTCAAGTTCTGGTACATATTTCCTGCTGTCCCTCATTTTAGTAGAGCTGTATTTTTAAATAACCTATTTATGAATTAGATAGTTATCCTATTAGTGAAGTCACATGACTGGAGTGTGTGTATTTAAATACTTTTGTATGGAGTGTGTTTTTATTCTGAAGAAGTCACTGGTTAACAGCCGAAAAAAGCGCTAAATGAAGTGTGTTTTAGATTATACCTGTGAGCCGTATTGCTCCTTTTCTGTGTTTTCTCAGTTTGACTTGTTTGTTTTCTGGTTATACATATATACTATATATATATATATATATATATATATATATATATATATATATATATGGGTTCACTTAATAATCTCGAAATTCTGAAATACGGAATTTTAGAATATCGAGACAATAAAGCCGAAACACCACAATACCGAATGCCGATAACCGCGAAATTCAAAATCTCAGCACTTACATACACACACTCACATACACACAACTGCCCCCCTCACACAAACAAAACTAACCTACACTAGAAACAAGCAGTGGGGCTTTGCCCCCTGCACCCCCCACACCCCCCCACTTATATATTCTAACTCTGAGACCGCACAATCACACACACAAAGGCAACTCACACCCACACATTTCACAGCCCCTTGCACACGCACATCACAACCAAAACACACACTAACATACACTACAGCAGATAACCTACACAATCATACAATCCTACCTGCACTTACATCCATTCATACACAGCAACACCAGAAGCTCCGAACTTCGGGATTTTGAATTTTGCGCTTCTGGTGTTTCGTGATTCTGAGCATTCGGGTTTATAATCTCGGTAAACTGAAATTCGATATTTCAGTTTTCAAGATTCTATAAGGAACTCATATATATATATATATATATATATATATATATATATATATTTTTTTTTTTGTGTGTGTGTGTGTGTGTGTGTGTGTGTGTGTGTGTGTGTGTGTGTGTGTGTGTGCGTGTATTTTTGTACTCTGAAAAGCTGTCATGATTGCCCCACTGTTATCAGTTGTTATTTTTTGCAATGCATTAAACATTTAATATGCCTTCTTATTGCACAGAAACGGTGGTGGTGCTGCGGTATCATTGTTCCCTCACAGTAAGACGTTGTCCTGTTAGATTCTCAGCTAAAGCGTCTTCTGTGTAGAGACATGCATGAATGGGCATACCTTCTTTGAAGGTTGTGCATCAGAGCTGGCAACTCAGCACGTACAAATCTACTGCTAATCATTAGCAGACCGGATTTCCGCTGTGGCGACCCCTAACCGGGAAAAGCCGAAAGACACAACAGCAACAACATTGCACAGAAACATTTACTGGACAACTACACATTTATTCACCATGATCACTTTAGCCACACCTAAACAAATTTTCTTCTACTGGTTTATTGTAACCTCTTTAGCCACAACCCCAACAGTTTTCTTCTTTAATATCACTGTTATATCTTGAGACTATGTATGATCTCAAGTACTTTTTCTGCTCTCTCGTATGCATATGTACTTATAAAGTTTTACACAGAAGCAAGAAATATTTTGGTAAGGCAATCCGTGGCTATTTAGGTGCAGGAAATCTCTTGCTGACCAACAGCTATTTGAACTTTATATTAATGTCTTCTTAAGGTGTATTTAAACGCTATTTTTTTTCTCATTACAAGGTTTTAATCTAAGATAGAATCTACCAATACTTCTTATATAATTTTTTCAAATCAATCTTTTATTTTTAATGTTCTGTTCTATTTACCTATGTGTGTAGCACTGATAGCCTTGGTACTTCTATTATGCCTTCACCTGTTTTAGCAATGTTTTAATGTTTTTCGTATCCTATGACTAAGCTGGGAAATTTGTACTTCATAAGAACTGCTTACTTTATGAATGTTTAGATATAAAAAAACTAATTTTCTCAGAGGCTGCCCTTAAACAAACATTTTGGAAGAATTGCCACCCAAAATTGTGGCTAGTTCTGGATTTGCTTGGCTTTTCCAAATTTCCCCCTGTACTCTATGGGAATTTTTAGCCCCTAAGACAACTGACTTACAAGCACACATACTGTACTTGCATCTCCATGTTAACTTCTAAAGATCACTTTACTTTTCTGTGTTATAGTTATCTGTGTTACGACAATGGTCCCGTTTTTAACATGTAGTTATTCCTGGACCTTTTATTTACTGCAACAAATAGTGTGTTCCTAAAGGCAGTACAGATATTTACCTACCTGTTTGTAGCAGTGAAATATAAAGTTTTGGTTATCAAATCCTGTCCTTTCCTCATCAACATTTATTGCAATGGTTTGATAGATCTCATCACTTTTGCATCTTATTTTTATGACAGGCTGCACTGAGATGGGTTTACATGTTTCATTAACCAGTGAAGCCACTGTTACAACATGTTTCTATAAAGGACACTTGTACAAGTTATAAAAAGTGGGTGTTTATATGAAGTTGCAGAAGAAGGAGAATGTTAAGGATTGTAGAAAAAATCAAGTGAAAAACACAGCTATGGATTAAAGAGAGAATAACCATTTGTTCTCGAATCATAGTGAAAATGTGTGTCTTGTCTTACTGAGGTTAAACACTTCATAACTGTAGTATCTAATCAACCAACAGCCAATGACCTCAAAGCAGGGGGGAGGGGCTTCAGGATGCAACTGAATGGGTAGGGCTAACTAGAATGGGGTGGGTCTCTGTTACAGCTGGTTAATGACCATTAGATGTGATCAAACAACAGACGTGGTCATTCAGTTTCATCTGTAAACTGTCTCAATATGTACACACTCATTATAGACACTTTACTGACTATATACATCTCACATGTCTGACTTCAAACAACAAAGTCAGCCTTAGGAGAAATACAGCACCAGACAAATACTAGTTCCCCCTGCTCTTCCCCTGTGCACCTCCCTATGTTTTCCCCCTGTTTATGACCTAACATCATTCATATAAATTACTTCTTTCTTGCATTTTCACACTGTCTCTAGCTTCCATATTATTTAAACACACCCTAACTGACCACAGTTATATTGCAATGCGTCTGGAGGATGCAACTGAATTAAGCTGGTGGATGTGAGGGCTACTAATCACACAAAAGTTGTAGGGTATTAGAGGCTCTAAGGTGCATCTTAATGCTTTTTGTTTTACAACTTTTGATTTGATGATGACCTGAACTTAAAAAAGGGAAAAAGTGTTTATTATTTTTTTCTTTCGAGGAAAATGGTTTCTAAAGCTCAGTGTTCTAGGCTAACGAAACAGTAGCTCAAGCACCAATACACTGGTCCAGTGCTTCCTGGAATTCATCAGTTCCAATGCCCTGGACAAGCTCATTCCGACCACCACTAGAGGAAGCAATATCCTTCACCTGGTTATTACTAACATGGACGACCATTGCTCTACACCAATAGTCAATCCCTTCCTTGTCAGATCCAACCAGAAACTAATCACCATGGAATTCCACATCTCACCCACACCCCCCACAAAGGTAACCATCTTGAAAAACGTATCCAAAGCTGAATTTGGGCTCCTAAAAACAGAGGTGGTTAATTTCACAGCACCCATGTCAATGGAAAATAGCTGCATGACTGCCGAATCATACACCAATGCACTGTATGAACATGTACATAAATGCATGGAACTAGGGATACCTAACAGAATCAAGATGCTCTCCGCCAAAAAAAAAAGGAAGCCAATCTGGTGGTCCCCTGCCATTAATAAACTCTACAACAGAAGGAAGAAACTGTTGCAGAAAAAGGTCTCAAGACTGGAAAAGCTCCCTTATTAGCCTCAACAAAAAGTTGAGATCCCTCATCAAATCCTCCAAAGACAGCTATGAAGGCAAAATTGCAGCAGACACTAAAAACAATCACAAAGCCTTCTATAGTTATATCAAGAACCTACACAGCAATACCTAGATTTGCTCTGAGTTGCTGCACAATAGTACCTCCTATCTGAGCCAACAGAAATTGCCAGCATACTGGCTGACAGATTCGGTGCTAACTTTACCCCTCTCTCCCACCCTAAAGGACCGATCACAATACCGGAAGAATACCAGGCACCCAGCATTACTGCAGCTGCATTGTCCAAGGCCAAGAATACAGCTTCCATGGGACCCTATAATATCCCATGCTGTGATCTACATGAACTACAAAGTGAACTGTCACCACATCTGTGTGCCCTGTTCAGTCAAAGCCTCAGCTCAGGCTTTATCCCTACTGAATGGTGCCCTGCTACAGTCATCCCTCTCCATAAAGGGGAAGCGACTACAGATCCTGAGAATTATTGCCCCATTAGCCTGATGAGTCTAATATATAAAGCTATGGAGTGCATCATCATGGATCCGATTAACAAAGATGTAGGAAATCTCCAAACTCTAGAGCCCATGCAATTTGGCTTTGTGAAGGGGAGATCATGTCTGCTCAACCTGGATGACTTCTTTGAGCCAGTCACCAGGGCTGTGGATGAAGGTAAGGCAGTGCAGTGCATACAGCCTACCTTGATCTGGCCAATGCCTTTGATACCATTCCTCACTCAGGAATTATTGATAAACTCACCAAACTAGGCATCAACCCCTATATCACTAGGTGGGTTGTAAATTGGCTCACAGACAGAACACACAGTGTGAAAGTAGGTGACTCCAAGTCAGACTGCCAACCAGTCATGAGTGGAGTCCCACAGGGATTGGTCCTGGGCCCTCCCTGTTCGGAATCTACTTCACAGAAGTCCAGGCCAACACAAAGGGTCTCTGGTTGACCAAGTTCACTGATGACTGCAAGCTGGGAGCCATTATTAACTCCCCAAGTGATGCAGACATCCTACAGAAAGGTCTCACTGAGACCGATGACTGGTGTCAAAACCAAGGCCTTAAGCTTAACGTCAAAAAATGTGTCATCAGCCCCTTTGGTAAAAACTAATTTCCCACTAATTACCACATCAATGTGGGCCCACTGAACACTGAAGGCATTATAAGAGATCTGGGGATCCAGGTTGACAGCAACCTCTCCTTCGACCACCACTTTGCCACTGTGGTCAGAAAGTCCTTCTATGTGGCACATCTCATTACTAAGGGTTTTGCATCCAGGAAGAAAGAGGTCATCGTCTCCCTCTACTCTTCCCTCATTAGAACAATCATTGAGTATAATGCCCCATTTGGCATGTACCTCACTAGACACCTGCAATAGCTGGAGAGGCCACAGAAGTACCTCATGAAGAGGATCCTAGGCATTAAACACATGTCCTACACGGACAGACTCAAAAGAGTCCAGCTATTCTCTGTCTCATATCGCCTACTTAGAGACAATCTCTGCTTGATTTACAAAGCCATGTCTGATCCAGCTCTGTTAGAAATGCTACATCTAAAGAAATCCCAATCCCTCCACACCACATGCTCCAGAGACCTCAACCTCATCACCACAATCAACAGAATTGTGGAAGGACAGGTTCCTCACCCAGAGACTGCCCATGCTCGGGAATAGACTTCCCATACATGTCAAGCAGAGCACCTCACTGTCCCTCTTGAAGAGAAATCTTGATGAGTGGATGGGTAATATAAAGTTCATCCCAGGGATCACTCCAGTGGCTGTACTTGATAGAGGCACTTTGAACTAACATCGGGCGGGACAATGCCAGGGCACTTCTATGGGCTAGGCTTGTAAAGGCTCATGGGCCATTAGCCTAGTACACACCTATGAACCTATAACTACTGGTAGCAGTAATTTATTTTAACCCTTTTCACATGCACACGAATATATATATATATATATATATATATATATATATATATATATATAGATATATGGGTCCACTTTGTATTTTCGAAATACTGAACTCTTGAATTTCAGTATTTCAAACTTACAAAGCCGCATACTCACATTTCCGAAACCAGCAGAACTGCGAAATTCAAAATCCCGAAGCACAGATATTTTGAATTTCTGCTTATGGTGGTACTGTATGTGGATGTCTGGGTTTAATTTTGGTTAGTTTGTGTGTAAGTATGCTGGATAGGGGTTTAGTGTGTGTTGTGACTGTTTTGTGTGTGTTTGAGGGACTGTAAGATGTGTGTGTGTGTGTGAATTTCGTTTGTGTTTCTGTTTGTGTGAACTCAGAGTTAGAATATATAAATAGGGGAGTGTGGGGGTGCAGGGGGGGGTTATATGAAGTTTAGATGAATTTGTTTGATTGTGGGGGAGAGTTTTGTGTATGTTTATGTGTGTACTGTATGTGTAACTTAATTACAGGATTTTGCATTTCGCGGTTGTGTGTTTTCGAATTTGTGAGTTGTGGTTGGGTTTTCGGCTTTGTGATTTCGAAATACTGAAATTCGAGATTTCAGTATTTCAAAATTACAAAGTGGACCCATATATATATATATATATATATATATATATATATATATATATATAATTTATATATACTGACACTAAAGATGTGAATCCACACAACAATGTGAACATGAAATGTAAAAAAGAAAAAAAATACAAAACCTTCCAACAAGGGTCTTCACCTCTACACCTTAATATCTCAGTAGATCTAATATACTAACTATGAAACTATACAGACTTGGAGTACAGACAAAAATTAATTTAAAACTCATCTTTTCTCTTTACTCCAAATTGACTGACATCAGAGTCACTACAAAATGTAAAAAACTCATAATGTGCATCAAAACATCAGTTGATGAAATCAATAACTAACAATTCAAAACTTTATCAAAATGTACTCAAAGAATTTAGGTTTTGACTAAATGAGACATGGCCTAAGCTATGTTTCATACTATTTGACCTTTGCAGCTTCCCATACATATGGGGACTAATATTGCTTACTTCTGACATAATTGTTAGCATAAAACATGAATAGTACTATATACCCTGTCCCTCTATACCATTGTAATGATACATTGAGTCCCACTACGTCATAAGCAAGGTCATCTCAACCTAGTTACCTTTTTACAACTGGAAAACTACTATCAGCTACAAAAATATAAATATTTACTCATATGCAGGTTCATATAACTTTATACTACCAGCCTAAATAAACTTTTATTAAGTAAATGAATGTATTTTCTGCATGTGATGAGTTCCTAATGTTAAATGATATAAAATCTGCGATGACTAAACTCAGTTTCAATAAGTCTATTCATGTAGTGAGAGCTCTGCTAAAAAAACACTGGCACTGGGTCAGGCTGGGTTTGCAGGTACTGGTAAAACCAAAGCAGTCCTAAATGAAATTCGTCTTACAGAAAATATTTTTATGTAGTCACAAAATAGAAGATCAAATCACATATACAGTTAAAAGCAAAAGACAGAGTTTTTTATATTTTACCCTAAAGGTAAAAGGAAAGTGATCTTACTTCTGTAGTCATGCCTTGCATTTCCTAGTTAGTCTTGTATATGAGTGTAAACATTGCACAGATTCTTTCAGCAGACTACAAAAAACTGTTCTTTTCAGCACTGATGAGGAATTACATTGTGAGGAAATTCCTTGAACAAATACTGCCCCTCAGAATTAATTTAGCATAACAAATTTTTGTGGAACATACTACTCATTTTGTGTCATAGTATTTCTGTTTCACTCATGCCCCATTGTTGCAGTTGCATTCAGCATTCTCAAAAACTTGTTTTAATGTTTGAGATAATAGAGTGTTATACTCATATTCAGCTATATTATATCCCTTAATGTCAGAATAAGAATTTTCTTACACATTTTTATATACCAGGACTTAACCAGGATTACTATTTTAATGTACAAGCCAATTGCAATACTTTTAACGTTATATACCTGGCCACATGTGATAAATGCCAGGCATATTACATAGGTTTAACCACGAGGGAATTAAAGAAACGTATCTACAATCATACCTATGAAATTAGGAAAGCGGTTTTGACCAATGCCCTAGCCAAACATGTCAAAGATCACCCAGATCACAGGTTTTATTTTCGTGTAATACAAGTTGTTAGAAGGTTGAAAATAGGAGGGGATACCATGGTACATCTAGAGAATATAGAACTTGAATGGATCCTGAGATTAAGAGCGCACATATTTCCAGGGCTAAACAGTACTGTTAGTCTAAAATCTGTACTAGCTTCTAGATAGTTTTGTTACCATCTGATTATTGAAGATGCCATATTTGTTTTCCCACCCACCCCCACCTTTCTTCCCCCCTCCCTCCCACCCTCCTCCCCTTCCCCTTCCTTCCCCTCCTCTTTTCCCTTTTTTCCCTCTTCCTTCTTTTAGATGTGAATTGATGTGATTATTAATTGATTGTTCCCATAAATTATGAATTTTTTCTTTATATGTATGATGATTTTAATAGTGATTATACTAATATCAAATATAAGTTATCAATTTATGTTTATTTTTATGATTATTAAGATATCATTCCTTATATATCATATGTTTTAATTCTAGTGGTTCAAAGTGTCACTATTTGTATATATATATATATATATATATATATATATATATTATTTATTGATTATTTGATCTTTACAACATAACATGATATTGATGGTTAGTGCATACATGTCTACATTTTTTATCTATGCATATATATATATGTTTACACATATTTATGCATCTATTTTCTTTTGCAGTTGATATTTATGTATTTATATATTTCAACATTTTATGATTTTTTACATGTTTATCCATGAATTGATATTGTTTTGAATAATTGGTGAATTGTTGTATAGCTAGACACATGTTACTGAAAACCAGATATGTTTTTAGTTGATTATTTAGAATCCTTATAGCTAAAAGCATATAGTTTATTGTATTATGTGTCAGGTTTTGCTTAGCTTGGCTCCTTGTAGTGTTTTGACATTTTAAGCTAACATGTACTCATTATTATTGTTAACACTAATACAAATCTATATTTGTTTTTTAGAAGTGAGCCACAGTATTATTTTTCAGATGTTTTAAACATGCAGCTTTAAATGGAAGTTTTTAAGTAAGATTTGAATGTAATGAGCTGATGCTAAGTGCATTATTGCTTGATTATTTAATTGAATGAAAGAAAAAGCGGGAAATTAAGGAATGGTTTTCTGCTATATAAGCATTTGGCTTTTTACTAGTTATTGTAACCTGAAGAAGCATACAGTCCGTATGCGAAAGCGCTTGTTATTTTTAATAAAATCATCAAATTTACATCTTTACATCGTGGTGATCTTTGCTTGGTGTTCCTGGGAATTAGGTTTAATCAGAAAAAAAGAGGCAAAAAATGTAACTAAGCAATATAGTTTTTATTTATTATGCTTTTGTTGATTGAGTTAGTTCCACTAGACCGGTGTGGTCTCTTTCAGGGGAGAGACAAAGTGGTATTTATATGGTTAGAGAAAATTTGACCAGGGCATCAGGGAACTTGTCTTACTAAAAGTATAAAAAGTATGCTGAGAATAAAAATAGAACAGTACAGTAACAAGTAACTACTAAGAAAAACAAAAAAGTACCAAAGCTAACACAGCTGAAGGTAAAACAATAAACTTGAATGCACACAAAAGAGAGTAAGCACTTTCACGGTGTGATCTCACTGCTTCATCAGACTTTTCTAAACTAGTAACAAATGCAGTTAAATAGCATAAGTTAATTCGTCAATTAAGGCACTGATAAAAGCATCAATTATCTAAGAGAAAAATGTTACAACAAGAAAGTAGGCAAATGAAACATACAAAAAAACATAAAAAAAAATATATAAAAAATATGTATAAAAAACAATCCTATACTCAGTGTTTGAGAGGTCTAGCTTTTAAAAAAGGCTTAAGAGAGACAACTTCATTAAGACCTGGTATTTTATCAGTAGTATATGTGATATTGTTAAAAGGAACTGGAGCATTTTGGATACCGTAGACGAATTAAGAAATGCCATAGATACTGTTCCACACTTTTCTTTTAAAAATAACAGATCCTTGAAAAGGCATCTGTTTTACAATACTTCTACCTTTAATAAGGTTTTACAGTCAGAGAGGCATGGCACTTTTAAATGCAGGAATTGCACAGCCTGCAAGTTTATACACTCTAGTCCTACTTACATGCACCCTAATATGCACTTTAAAATAGACAAACTTTTATGCTGATTGCAGGACTAAGAACATTGTTTATTTTAGTTACTGCACTTTCTGCCATGCTTTTTATGTAGGCATGAGTAATAGACAACTCAAAGACAGGGTGTTGGAACATCAGAGAGACAATAGAAACAAGAAAGACACCAATGCTCTTGCTAAGCATATTATGTGCCATGGACAAAAACATAATTTTAAATTCCTTGTGCTAGAGATTATTCCTGAGAGTCTAAGAGGGGGAGATCTTAGGAATCGCACAGAATCTGCAGAGCAAAAATGTATTCTGTCTTAATGAAGTTGTCTCTCTTAAGCCTTTTTTTAAAGCTAGACCTCTCAAACACTGAGTATAGGATTGTTTTTTATACATATTTTTTTATATATATATTTTTATGTTTTTTGTATGTTTCATTTGTTGTGACATTTTTCTCTTAGATAATTGATGCTTTCATCAGTGCCTTAATTGACTAATTAACTTATGCTATTTAACTGCATTTGTTACTAGTTTAGAAGAGTCTAATGAAGCAGTGAGGGCAAGTGAAAGCGCTTAGTCTCTTTTTTGTGTATTAAAGTTTATTGTTTTACCTTCAGCTGTGTTAGCTTCGGTACTTTTTTGGTTTTTTTAGTAACTTCTCTTACTCATAGCGAATGGGCACTATTGCTGGTGACTCTTCCTGCTTCTCGTCCAAGCACAAAGGTGGCTAGGAAAAGCAGGAAGAAGGAATGGAGTGTGTCGCAAGTTACAGTGATGTAGATTCATGAATAAAAAGCAACTCTTTGAAGATGGATGGCAAAAAGGAGGCGTGGAGCAGTGAGGTGATGTTGGAAGGGCAGACATGTGTAGCTGATTATGTGAAGGAAGGAGTGGAATGCAATGAGGAGTTCAAAGGAGTCGAGCCTTCTCAAGAGTAGCTTGATGTATTAAATGGGAGAGTGGCTGTACCTATCATGGACTTGGAGGATATCTTTCAGTAAAATCCTCTTAGGGAAGAAAATCTAACACAAGTTTGTGTTGTTACAACCCTCCAGTTGGGAGGGTTGTGGGATGTTTATGTAAAAGATATGGTAGACCAGCGGGAACCAGACAGCGAGACGGCAGCATTGTGGGGTGAAATTATGGAGAAGATACAGGAAGAGGAGGTGGTAGAGACTACAGAAAAGAAGAGATTGTATGTGCAGATGGTAAAAGAAGGAAAAAGACAAGTGAAATGAGTGAAAGAGATGGCAAGGAAGAAATTTGTGTTAAGGCCAACTAGTAAAAAAGAAAAAGGGCTCTAAAGGTATGAGGTTTTGGACATTGTGATTGTATCATTGGGTACTTCCCCTAAGGAGATAAGAACTTGTATTCACATTAATAAAGAAATATATTGTGATATTTTGTTTGATACTGGATAGTATATGAAGAAATTTTTAGAGCAGTTTCAGTTAAAAAAGATTGTAACCCATGGAACTGTTATACTGTGCAGGCTTTTCATACAGAGACTACAACGAGGATTGTTTGTGTAATTTTGAACAAGAATTATTAAAGGACTATTTAAAAGACTTTATGTAAAGAAGTTATGGACACAACAAAAATATATGATGATATAAGTTTATGGACTGGGGTTGGGAATGTGGGGTGATTTTGAAAATGGAAAATGAAAATATTATACATATTCCAACTGTGATAAATGTGATGATAATAGAGGTTTTGTTAAGTACAAGGGACAACTTTTTTGTGTGGAAAGGATGACCATTTGATCAGTAATTGTGATAAAAGAAAATGTTTTATTTATGGTATGCTAGGGCATGAAGCTTAAAACTCTGATATGATATGTAAAAATGTGGGTGAACTGGGCATGTATGGGTGGATTGTGAAGAAAGTATAGAATACAAAACGAAGCCAGTGAGGGATGAAAGAAACGCCAATAAATATCCGCAGGCAATGGTAGAAATGCACAAAGCACCACAAATAAAACTCACAGGTTTATCAGCTCTTCATCATTTCGGACAGCCAATTGCAGATGCCTAGGAATAATGCGATTTTTCTTATTATCTCGAGCTGCATTACCAGCCAATTCAAGAATTTCTGCAGTTAGATATTCAAGCACCGCTGCCAAATAGACAGGTGCTCCAGCCCCGACCCGTTCGGCGTAATTGCCCTTTCTGAGCAGTCTATGGACACGACCCACCGGGAACTGCAGTCCAGCTCGGGATGAACGAGTCTTAGCCTTTGCACGGGCCTTACCGCCAGTCTTTCCACCACGTCCAGACATCGCGCTAAATTACTCCTCCAAATATTATAGAAGTTATAGAGCAAGAGCATATACAGGAATCTGTATGTAATATAGAGAAAATGTAGACAAGGAACATGAAGAACAGATTACTATACAAGAAAATAACAGAGGATGAGAAAATGAAAATAATGAAGGAGAGGAAGTGGTGCAAGATACAAACAAAGAGGAATATGTAAACTGGAAAGTATTAAGGGGAGAAAGGAATTCTGTATGAAAAAGTGTGAAAGAGAGAAAAAGGAATTTTAAAAGTGTAATTGTGAAAGAAAAACAGGTAAACAACAGACGTGGAAGAGGATAATAATCTTACTTTGATAGGAAGCTGAAAATTTTAGCAATAAATAATAACAATGTAAAGAATACTAAAAGAAGAACAGACATATTAGAATGGTGTGCTTTACCTGATATGCATATAATTATATTAGAAAACACGAGAGTATTAACAGAAAAAGAAAGGTTACAAATGGAAGAGCTAAAGCGTAAAAATATTGTTTAGAATATGGGAAAAGATACATGTTCAGGAATAGGTGTGTTATGTCAGGAAACAATAAAAGTTTTAGCTATTATGTTAGTAGAATTTGGAAGAATAATGGTGATAGACATAAGGTGAAAAAAGATATGTGTAGAATTATTATGCATATGCTACAAAGAAAGAGAGATGATATTTAAAAAATGCTAAATTATGTGGGAGTAAATATGGAAATAATATAATTAGGGACTTTGTGGTTTAAGAAAAAGAAAAAAGAAAAAAGAAGTGATGTTAGGAATGAATATGAAATAATAAAAAAGTGTAGATTTATACATATGGGATAACAAACTTTGGGCTTGTAAAAGAAATGTTATAAAAATGGAAATTGATTATTTTCTAATATCTGACACCTTTATTCCTTCTTGCACAGTTTTTAAAATAACATTTTTTTGGATCATTTAGCTATATGTAGGACTGCAGGGGAAGGAAGGACATATAAAAATAGGTAAAGGCATTAAGAGATTTAGTGAAAAATATTTAGATGAAGAAGGTAGAAAATGGATTAATCAGTTATGGAAAGATCATATAAATATATATATTTTTTATGAAAACTGGATGAGTTGGTGGATAAGTTTTAAAGAAAAGTATAAAAAGTATTTTTTTTGGATATGAGCTATGAGGAAAAGGATAAAGAAACAAAAATATAGGCAACTGAGTCAGAAAGATTTTAGAGAAATGTTAAGAAATAAGCTAGTTTGTTTTTATTAAAAGGAGAAGAAAAAATATAAAATGAATTAGGAGAAGATTAAGAAAATGTTATATAAACAAAACTATTTTTACAAGGGAAAGGGAAGAAGTGGCTCTGTAGTTTAGTAAAATAGTAAAGAGAATAAGAGAATAATAAGGGAAGTGAACAATAATGAAGAACAAAGAGTGACTACATAAAACAAAATATTTGAAGTATCCACCAGAAACACTGTAGTTAGTAGGATGAAGAACCAATAGAAGGCTGTCTTTAAAACAAATATTTATTCACACATAAAATCACCATACATTTCTACAAAAAAAATGACTGAGCGCTTTTATCCCTTATCAGAGACTTCATCAGAATCCAAGTAAAAAGGGAGCATATAGAGAATACTTTTGTAAAGAAAGAGATAAAAGAGAGACAAAAATGAAAAGTTGAAAAAATGAGTACGAAGGATAATAAGAGTTTGGGAAAAAATGTACATCTAGAAGAATTTAATCGAATTTCAAAAGAACTTAATATGAAGAAAGCTATGGGAATGGAAGGCATTGAATATCATATGTAAAATAACATGGAAAAATGGCAAAAAGTACATTTTGTAGAGGTATTAAATGAATGGTTAGAGATATGATTGATAGAAACATAATTTTGTACTGAGTTATGAAATTCATATGGAAAAAAAGGAGAAAAAGATTATATAAGAAATTGGAGACCATTACTGTTGAATAATACAGATTATAAGATATTTATAAGAATAATAGGTAAAAGACTAGTAAATAGAATAGCTAAATTGCTTGGATATGCAGTTTTTGATAAGAAAGGGAAAGGAAGTCAAGATCTATTATGGGTAATGAAAGAAGTGAGATGTGAGCAAAACGTTTGATTGAATACAAAATAAATGTTTATGGTATCTATTAAGAGATTACAATATAAGTGAAAAGATAATAAAAATAATGTTGGTATATGAGAAAAATAATGTGAGAGTAGTATTAAAATGATGGTTAAGTGAAGAAATAAAAATGAGTGTGGGATAAGGCAATGATGTCCTATGGGTAGCATTTTATTTGCATTAGTTATGAATGTGATTTTTTATAAAAATGGAGTGATAAATATTGCAGGTTATATAAAATAGCAGAAGAAATACAAATTCCAATAATTCTTACATATGCAGATGATATAGTCTTAGCTGCTAAGAATAAGGAGTGGATGAAAGAAGGAATTAGAAAACTAAATTGGTATTTAAAGATGCTTGGTTTATGCATAAATAAAGACAAAAGTAAAGGGTTTGGGTTTACGGGAAATACAGAAGGTATTTAGTTAAATGATAAGGTTATAGATCTATTGGGGATAGTATTTGAAACAAGTGAGCACAGAGAGAAACAGTAACAGAGAATTATATAGAAATTAAGAGAAATGTGTATGTATTGGAAGTCATATAAAACTGTCATATAAAAAAGTATATTTAATAAATTCAATTATTTTAGGTAAATTGGCTTTTTACCAAGTATATATATATATATATATATATATATATATATATATAATATGTATATATATATATATATATATATATATAAATATATATGATCTTGTCTATGCATGAAAATGAAATATTGTCTATTATATTTTCTTTTATATGGGGATCAAGACTAAATCCAGTTAGAAGAGGGATTTTTATGATAAGGAAGAGGAAGGGGGACTATGATTACTTAATCCAGTTGTTCATGCAGCTTCTTTGAACCTTTATAGAGCTCTGTTTGGATTCAAATAGGAGAATAGGAATTTAATAGATCTTATATTAAAAGTTAAATATAAGTTTTTTGGGAGAAGATAGATTCAAAGCAAAGGTGGAAAAGTATGTGAATTCAGAGATAAAAATAGTAACAAAACGTTTTTATGGAATTTGGATATAAATAAGGCAGGGAAAAGAGGAAAGAATGGTATTTGAATATAATGAATAAATATTATTTTGTTTTCCCATGGAAGCATTTAGAGAATGAAAAAAGTACACTATTAAAATAAGATTTGCATGGTGTAAGAAAATATATGAACGTAAAGATTTTTTTTTGTGGAGACTGACAATAGGTAAACTGCCTGTTAAAGCCAGTATGCCCTATAAAAGAATACAAGAGAGAGTGCACAATCACTGTGGGGAAATAAAAACAACAGAACATGTATTTTTGAAGTGTTCTAGAGTGAAGAAGTTATGGGAAAAATATGTGAAAATAAAATGTTGAAAGGTTTCAAAAATATTGAAGATTTAGATATGAATGTGTTAAAATATGGGTATTATGGTAATAGAAAATGAAATGAGGTTAATGAAATCAGTAAAAAGATTTTCTATATTTTATGGACCATATGGAATGAGAGACTCGAAGTGAAGTTTAATGGGAAATGGATATTGCCTGAGATTATGAAGAAGATACATTTTGGCTGTGGAAAAAAGGGTGGTGGGAAATGATTAAAGTATATAGGACTATATTGTATTGTACATAACAAGTGTAAATAATTATACATAATGTATATTATGTCAATAATGTATATACTATGTGTGATAACTAATAAAGAATCTGTACTCATTCATGTTCATGATTAGGAGCCTGTTTCATAAAAAAACTTCCTGCTTCCTATCCAGGTGCAGTGGCAAACTGCAGAAGCAGGGAGTGTAATGGATTGTGAGTGAGGAGATGGTGTGGGCAAGGATTCACTGTCCTTGCATCAACATGGCCCACAGCATTTTTGTGTGGTGGAAGGCAGAGAAAGGGAAGTTAGTCAGGAGGCAGTCAAGCCTTCATTTGTATGTGGAATACAGGAAATGGAGATTGTGAAGGCAATAGACCCTTTAGAGTTATTGCAAATGGAGGGAGGAGATGTAAGGGAAAGAGTGAAGGTGTCCAAACCTTTACAGGATTCTGAAATGTTATTTCAGAAAAGACTGAAGAAGAAGGTGTGTCACAAAGTGGATGTATTATTTCAACCCTCCAGTATATAAGGTTGCAGGATATTATATTACAGGACTTATTGGCATAGAGTCAGCTGGAGAGAGGTGAAGCAGTCTCCTGGCCTGATATTATGGAGAGAGTAAAAGAAGAAGAAAGTAAAAAGATGGCAAAGAAGAAGAAGTTGTTTTCGGATAAAGTAAGAGAAGGAGGAAGAATAGAAAAAAGGAAGTTTGAACAAAGGAATAAGAAATACCCTGTAAGAATTAGCAATAAAGAACAAAAAACGTTTGGACTGGTATGATATTTGGACAATATAGTGGTTCCGCTGGGCACTCCAACACAAGAGGTAAGAGCTTTTATACATATTAGTAAATACTCTTATTGTGACATTATAGTTAAATCTAGTCAATTTATGGAAAAGTTTTTTGATCAATGTGAGCTAAGAAAGAATCACATTCTATGGAATCTGTATGTCTTTCAAGAATTTAATAGGATTTTACATTAGTTGTAATGGGAGAATAGCAGCTGTACATATAAGATGGAGATGTCAAGTTTATTAATTGCATTATATACATAAGTGACAAGGAAAGGAAGTGAGGATATGTTTAAGAAATTATTAGATTATGTAACTATAAATATGGGTATAATATATGTAAATGATTTCAATTGTGATTTAAGAAAGAAAAGGGAAAATGGCTATGTAAAAGTACTGATGGAAGTGATATAAAGTGGGAAACTATATATATATATATATATATATATATATATATATATATATATATATATATGTAACATAAATAATGAACATATAAAAGAGGTAATTTCATTAAGAAATAGATTATTTTATTATATCCAGAACTTAAAAATAATACAAGAATGAACAAATTGTACTAGATTTTCTAATCATTTAGGAATTTAGCTAGAAATTCAAGGAAAAAAGATATATAAAAATAGGTAAAGGCATAAAAAGAATAAATTAAAAACAATTAGATGAGGAAGGTATACAGATGGCCAATTATGGAAAAATCATGTGGAAATGAAAGATTTTTTATAAGAACTGGACAACATGGAGAATAAGTTATAAGGATGAATATAAAATATGTTATTTGGAATGTCAAAAACTTAAAAAGTGAAGAGGGAAAGGAAAAATATAAAGAAGTGAGGAGATATGCTTTGGAAGAATTGATAAGTGATAAAAAAGAATTCTTTAATAGAGAGAGAAACTATGAAAATGTGAATTGAACCAAGAAAAGATTAAAACTCATCTATTCAAACAAATATATTACTTACAAGGAAAATAAGAAGTTGTAGCTCCATATTTGAGTAGTATAGTAAAAGAGAATAAAATGGTGATAAAATAGTTAAGAAATAAAAAGGTGAAAATGTGAGAAGTCAACAAGAACTAATCAGTGTGGTGAAAAGGCATATAGAAGAAACATTTAAAGGAATTAATATAGAGAAAAGATAGAAGTGCAATGTTAAAAATTGATGGAACAAGATAATATGGAATTTGAAAACAACATAACAGTGGAAGAATTAAATAATGTATTAAGTGTAGTTAACTTAAAATAAGCTAATGGACTAGATGGCATAGAGTATCATATGTATAAATATATGTTAGATTGGCAAGGGGAATATGTATTTATAAGTGCTAAATGAATGATAGGATGAAAGCTTTGGACAAGAAAAAGTGTGTATTGAAGCAATGACTTTTTTATTAAAAAAGAGGAAAAAGATGTTATAAGAAATTGGAGGCCAGTAGTACTTAATAATTTGGATAACAAAATATTTATGAAAATAATAGAAATAAGACAGGAAAGAAAAATTAAAATACTGGAGGATACAATATTTGGAAGGAAATGAAAAGGAATGCAAGAATTATTAATAATAGCAGGAGAAATTTTATATGATATTCTATATATGAAAAAAGATGCAAAAATTATGGTCGCTGACTTAAAGCATTTGGTAAGATAGAACATGAGGTGTTATTGGGATATAATGAAAGAATATAATTTAAGTGGAAAAATTAAAAAGATTTTTGAGATAGCATAAAATAATAATAAAGTAAATGTGTTAGTGAATGAATGGTTAAATCAGGAAATAAATGTAAAAAGTTGTACAAGGCAAGAATGTCCTGTGAGTAATATTTTATTTGCATTAGTTATGAATGCAGTAGTTAGAAAACTCAACAGGTCTCTGAAAGTGGCAGAATGTAGGACTTTAGAAGGTATCAGGATTCCAGTTGTGTTCACATATGCAGATGACATAGTATTGGTAACAAAGAGTAAAAAATGGATGGAGAAAGCTATCAAGATACTTAATGGACAGTTGAAGGCTATAGGTATGAAGAAGGCAAGATAGAGGATGTCCAATTTAATATGAAGGAAATAACATTATTGGGTATAACATTCAGAAATGGCATGGTAAAAATAAGGCAATGAGAAGATGTAATAGAAAACTAAGAAATATATGCTTGTTTTGGAGAACATGTAAGTTATCATATAAGAAGAAAGTATATTTAATAAACTCTGTTTTATTAGGAAAATGGTATGTTGGTCAAACGTGCATATGATTCTTATAAAATATGGGAAAGATGTTTTGACAGTTGTATTTTCACTTATATGGTATTCCAGGATGAATCCAGTAAAAAGAGGAATATTATGTGTCTAAGAACAAGAAGTGGGATTGGACTGATAAATCCTGTGATGAAAGCAGCATTATTGAATTTATATAAAATATTAAAGTGGATGAAGGAGGGACATGGTTCACTAATAAATGTGATAATGGCAGAAAAATATAAAACAATATGGTGTATGGTGGACACATTTAAAAGAGAATGAAAAGAAATGAATAGAGAAATGACAGAATATCAAGAGAAAATAATTCTGTGGACGTTAAGGTTAAGAAAATAGGAAATATGGTACATGAATATAATAAACACATATTAGTGTGTATATCCATGGGAGAAAATTGTAGAAAGAAAGCTAAAGGTATTAAAAATCAGAATAGAATAGTGTAAAATATGTAGCATATCGAGATTTTCTTATGTATATTATTCTTAAAAAATTACCAGGAAAGATGAACATGCAATATAAAAAGATAGAAGAAAGAATATGTAATCATTGTGGTGAAGTTGAGACAACATGCTTTTTTTTTAAATGTAAAAGGGTAACCAAATTATGGGAAAAGTTACATGAAGAAAACTACACACATAGTCTTAAGAAAATACAAAATATAGATACAGATATATAACCATACTTCCACAATTTCGTAAACATGTTGTCAGTTCTATAGCTTATCCCATCTCAATCCTTATTAGCTGTTCTATCGCAGAATTCTCTGTCCCTGACATTTGGAAATCTTTCTACACAATCCTTCTGCACAAGGGAGGTAACTCCACCGAACCTACTAATTACCAACCAATAGCCATCCTCTCCCCTCTCTCAAAAATTCTCAATGTGCTCATAGGCAACTTCTTACATATCTATTCCATGAAAACCTCCTTACCCCTCTCAGCACAGATTTAGACCTCACCATAGCACATCCACAGCCCTTCTGTCTTTTACCCAGACTGTAGGTGAAGCAAAGGACAACAGTAAACTTGTATCATGTGTTTTCCTTGACCTCTCTAAAGTTTTTGACACTGTCTTCCACCCTAAACTACACTATAAAATATCCAAGCTTACCCTCTCCACCTCTAACATTCCCTGGTTCTCCAGCTACCCTCAGTAACAGACTACAGTCTGTCAGGTGTCAGACTTCCTACTCTCCCTTCTTACCCATCCAAACAGGTGTCCCCCAAGAATCCATCCTTATCCCCTCTTCTTTAACATTTTCACAAACTATCTTCTCTCTGCCTGCACCTCATCATTACTAATCCAATATGCTAATGATTCTACACTAATCACCCTCTCAGACAACCCCCACTGACCTCCTCTCTCTGACACATACTTCCTTGAATACTATTGAAAACTGGCTTACTAACAACCAACTAATTCTTAACCCAAAGAAAACCAAATTCCTCCTTTTCCTCCCAAAATCTTTATTTCATCTTAAAACCGCTTTCAGTCTCTTTTCTCTAGATAACTCTGTGATTTATGCTGACTCCAATACTAAACTGCTAGGAATTACAATTGATGACCAACTGAAATTTGATCACTACATCCTACTGTCCATTAAAAAGACCAATCAAAAACTAGGGCTACTATATAGACATAGAAAAGTCATATCTAATTCTGTCATGACCTCACTTGCTCAAGCCTATCTTCTCTCCTGCCTTCTATACACCTTCCTTATATTCACACATATCCAAGCTAATCTCTTAACCAAACTTGAACAAACCTACAACCAGATAGCCAGATTTTCCTGTGATCTCCCCTAAATATCCCATCACTGCCAAACCCTAGAAAAATTACAATGGCTGAGTTTCCCACAACTACTCCAACTTTCACAGTTACAAATAGCTCATTCTCTTCTTTACAAACCTGCTAACTCTCCCTCCCTGTCTATGCTCCTTGCCCATTACAAGCCTGCAAGGTCTCTCCATAGTACTGACCAGGCACTACTTAACACCTACAAGCCTAATAAAACTATAGGCAGATTAGTCTACAAATGCTACATATCACAAACTTGGAACAAACTCCCAACTGACATATGACACCCACAATCTTCTCTCCCCTTCAAAAAGGAATTAAAAAACTACCTCGCCAACTCTCCCTCCTGCAACTGCTACCACCCCACCTAATCTCCCTCCATCCTCTTGCAGATACATCCCGAAAGTTACCTCCTGACATTATATACACTTATAATCCTTTGCATCCGTAGCTTCTTTACAGAGCTCTCTGAACACTCAGCTTTTCTACCACCTATACCCCCTCTCCCCCTCCTTTTATCACTTTTTGATCTCCCTGGCCCCACCACTCCACTCCCTTCTATCCTTTACACCACTCCAATCTAGCTCCAACACCTCTCCTTCAACTTTACACACTCTAACTAGACATAAATACTATCTCCTTGTTATTCTCTGTCTCTTCTATATCTTTCCACTTTTCCTTCCACACCACTAACAATTCCTGTAGTATGTCTCACCAATTATACCTCCATCATTTTATTTATATACTTCATTTATTCAATAGCACAAGACTTTTACCTGTAATTGCTATAAGGTATTAATGTTGCTTATTCACGTTTTTTTTTTCTTATGTTTTTAAGCTTATGTTTTTTTTTTTCTCATTGTTTTAGACATCTTAATGTTTTTAGACTCATAATTTAGCTCTGTTATTGTTTGTGACATATGCATAGTGTAACTGGCTATTGTTGTGACAAATATATACTGCTCTTGGCATCATCTGTTTGTATATGTGTTTGTGGAGCTTTTCTCCTGGTGTCTCCACTACCCAGTTAAAAATAGACAAATAAAATAAAATAAAGTAAATAAATATGTTAGAATTTAGATATTATGAAAATAAAAGAAGGGAATTTGTATTTTTGTAAAGACAATAGATAGAAAATGTTACATAATTTGAGCTATATGGAGTGAAAGAATGAATGAATTAAAATTTAATGGATAATGGACATTGACCAAGATATTGTCAAAAATGAGATTTGGGTCATTTGAAAAAGAACTGAGGTTGTAAAGTGAATGCATTTGTAAAAAAAATTAAAATTTAGATAGGAAGCAATGGAAAGATGTTTACAGAAGAGAGTAAATAATAATATATGAATAATGTAAATATTGTAAGCATTGTGTATAATAAACTATCCTTACTATTTCATCTTGCTGTTTTGTATCACAATTATTAGGGGGCAGTGGAGGACTGCTGCTATCTTGGTTTTAAGGAATTCAGGATGGAAGATGCTATTAGAGATGGAGCAGTGTGTGTTTTGGATGGAGCAGAAAAAGAGGTGAGTAAAACTATCCAAATGAGGAAATTATTGTAACAGAGTTAGAAGGGGGTAGATTACCAACACAGGATCTACTGAATTTAATGGAACAAAGGGAAATGTTCTTGATTTACTGCACTCATACTTGCTTTATACAGTGATAGCTACTGTTTTTGAGGATTTTAAAGCATGTTTAATTTTAAGACACAACTTATCATTTCTCTTTTTGTTGTTTTTTTCTAGTTCTGCTTGCCTCCAGATTCCTTGCAGAAGAGCAAATTAGCCAGGGACTTGTTTGGTGGTAGTTTGTTGTTTAATATGCAATTGAGAGCTACTTTTGCTGTTCTTTTATATCATTTCATAGAATCATAGGAAGTTACTAGGCTAATGACCCTAAGGTACTTAGAAGCCTAGCCAAGATCTACCCTTATTTCCACGATCAGCACCTATTTCCCCTGCCCAAGAGGGACACAGGTGGAACCCCTGGGGTGAATTTACAGTTGCCCATCCAGTCATCCAGATTGCATTTGAAGATGGCCAATGAGTTGCTCTGTTTGACATGAAGTGGGAGTCTGTTCCAGAGGTGTGATAAACTTGAGAGACAAATCCATCCCTCCAGCAGGTTCTATTAATGTCACATACCAGGTTAAGGTCTTTAGAGCAAGTAACCTGTGTATCATTTGACTTGCGGATATGCAGCATTTCTAATAAAGCAAGGTCAAAGATTGCCCTGTATGCAAGGCATAGTTTGCCTCTGAGTAGTCTGTATGAAACAGAATAAAGTGACAGTGATTTCAGATGATCCACATAGGACAGATGCTAAAGACCTTGAATTTTCCTTGTGAGGAACCTTTGTGGTCTCTGCAATTGCTGCAGGTGCTTGGAAAGGTACATATCAAAAGAGGCATTGTACTTGATTATTAGCCTGATGAGGGAAGAGTACATGGAGGTTATAACTTCTTTTTTTCTGGAGTTAATGACCTTACTTAAATGAGATGAGCAATATAGAATGCCCTTCTTACCACTGTGGGTACATGGTTATCAAAGGTAAGCTTGCTGTCAATCTGTGTGCCCAGGTCACTCACCACTGAGTGCGTACTTAAGGAGTTGCTGTTGATGAGATAGTTAGCAGGAACATCGCTCTTACTGAAAGGGATGATAATACATTTTTTTTGTATTAAGTTTAAGGCCATGGCTTTGGCACCAATCATTTGTTTGTGTAAGACCCTCTTGTATGATGTTGACATCATTTGGAGATTTATGACCACACCCAGTTTGCAGTCATCAGCAAACTTTGTCAGCCACAAACCATTAGTTTTTGCTTGTACTTTGGAGAAATAGATTCCAAACAGTAGAGGTCTCAGGACTGATCCCTGTGGAACACCACTGGTTACAGGTCTGCTTTTGGAGGTGGATTCTCCTAGTGACCCATCTAATGATATAAGGGTTGATACCTAGCTGGGTGAGTTTGTCAATGATGCCTGAGTGGGGGATAGTGTCAAAAGCCTTTGCTAAGTCTAGGTAGGCTGTATGCACAGATTTCCCCTCATCCAGGGCTTTGGTGACTGTCTTGAAGAAGTCCACCAGGTTTAAAAGGCATGATCTCCCTTTGACAAATCCAAACTGAGTACGAGTCAAGTGTTTGGAGATTACCTATATCTTTGTTGATAAGGCCCATGATGATTCACTCCATGGTCGCACAGATAAGGCTAGTCAGGCTAATAGATCTATAGTTCCCAGGGTCAGTGGAAGCACCACATTTGTACAAGGGAATAACAGTGGTCATTGTCCATTCAGCTGGGATGAAGCCAGTGTTTAGATTATGACTGAAAAGAGTGCTCAATGATGTTGCTAATTCTTGTTGGTGCGCATGTAGAATGCAGCCTGCAATGTTATCAGGTCCCATAGATGCTGTGTTTGTGGCCTTAAAGAAGGCATTTAAAACCTGCTCTTTAGAGATACAAGGTAGGGGACAGGTGGTAGGAATGTCACAGGGTATATGTGATGGGGCAGGGAATTAAGTTTTCAAAGGACCTGTCAGCCAACAAGTTAGCTGTGTGTACAGGCTCAATATATGTGGTATCATTAACTACCAATTCAGAACAAATGTGGGTCTTTCCTTTTAGGTTATGGATGTAAGTATGTAGGTTATGGACTTCTCGCCTTAAGAAGGTAGAAGTTTTGATAGCAGATTTTTAAGCTTGCATTTTTAGCCCCATACTTATAACATAAATAGAAATGGGTTCTTTTGTAATAAATTATGTTTTTTATATATTTCTAGTATACCATCTGAATGATAAAAACTAGTATTAAATCTTAAAATTAACTAGCTATTAATTGTTTGGTATATTATTCATGTTTTAAAAAGCTTTTTAACCATTTAGCTTAGTAAGTGGCACTCTAGGTTTTATTATGACCATCGACATCTACATCAGATATTCTAAGTTTATTGTACCAGCATATTGCTATAATATATTTTTAAAGAAATGTATTTTCCATTTAAATGTTTTGAATCATTGCACTCAGAGAAGGATTTAAATAAGCCGTTGACTTGTTTCATTTTGTTTATGTGTATTTAAAAATGTATTTTACGTTTCTCTTTTAAGAATATTTTAGTACTATGCTCATGTTAATTGAATTATTGGTTTTAAACAATGTGTATAAAAAGGTTCTTAATTGCCTTTGGATTTTGTCTGAAGAAGGAGAGGTATTGTCCGCTCCGAAAGCGCTAATTAAATTGTCAGTTGGATTTACTTGCTTGTATCACTCCATCTCATTCTCACTGTGTTTGTGTGTTTTCAACAGTTTCTTTGGTTCAAGTTCGTTTCAGCAGTTTGTGTCTATGGCTAGCGGGAATGGAGCGTCAACCCAAGGCTCACTCTTCACTCAGGAAGAGTCAAATAATAGTATTAACAACATCAGTAAAGCTGCATCTGGAGAGGCGAATGCCGTCGGAAACCTAACGTCCCTTATTCAAGTTCTAATGGGCCAGGTCGACAACCTTACCCAGAAAATGGATTCTATTACAAACACTGGAAATATTGCTGCTATAACTAATAGTCATAGTAGTCAAACAAGTCAACGTGCTATGGATGAACTGAACCACTTTTTAGGTGTTGGACTTATTACTGAAGCACCTAATGACATCCAAGCCGGTTCAGGCTTATCATTTGTGGATATTCAACCCAATCAAGGGGCAGGAGTTCAACACCACAATAACTGCAATAGCGGTAACAATATTCAGGAAGCTGAATTTGGTTCTGCTCCTACTATTGGTAACTTTTTAAACAACAACAATTTCTTTGGTGATAACACCATGAATGATATCCCTCAAGAAGAGGTGCCGGTGGTGAGTAATATTACCAATCTCATTAATGACTTTGATCATAAATTATTTAGTTGCAGGAAGTTACAGCTTGAGATTGCTTACCTGGAGGAATGTTTAGGGAAGAAACTTATCCCTAAAGGTCTCCGACAATGGCGTTACCCTGTAGGCTTGTTGGAAGGGTCACAAATTCATCGTGAGCTCTTAAACCTAATTGACAAACAAGGGTTTGAGTTCATAACTTTACTTATAAAACAATATAAATTTGAAGTGGGCACTTTAAAAGATGAATTGGAAGTCCTTGAATACACTAGTAAATCTAACAGTGAATTTCTTCGTTATACGTATGATTATGTTCGGATTTTTACCAGCATTGAAGCTACTATGGCAAAAATGCTAGGTATCAAAAAGAAAAAAATTGCAAGAGACACACAAGAGTATGCCAGCAACAGGGCATATCCTCGTCCACCCTTTATTTCACAGTCTGCTAACACTAATGGGGTTCCTTTAGAACCCACTGATAACATGCAAGAGGATAATACTAACCTCCATAATGGAGAACCCAGTACCAGTATAGATGAACCACAACCCCTTCGTAGAAGTGAGAGAATAAACAATAATAACAACAAAGCCCAAAACAGCAATTCTCACACTCAACACCAAGAGGTGGGTCATGACAATAATCGACCTGGCACAAGTTACCAACAGGGTTTTCCAAGGAATCAGAATGGGCAATATGCGAATTCGAAGACAAACAGGAATCATGCTCACACTCGGAACAGACGGAACCAATGCAGGAGATAGTTCAACCATCTTCTATCGGTCCCCAAATACTCACAAGCTCAGAAGGGGATTTTAAAATTTATAATTATACTATTTTAAATATACCTCAGGACATGGTTGACTTTTTCTCCAAGGGTTTGTCGTTTGTTCCTGATACCAACATGGATTTGGTAAAAACTATAATTGACCTGAAACTGTTTGTTCGCAAACTGAATTTAAATGCCATTATGGGGGTGAATTCCACCCTCACTAATTCACTTAAGGTTTCAAGCCTTTTTAATCCACCCTTACATTCTAATCTTAATTTTTATGAAAAGATGTGTGAGATTGACTTAAGGGCTATCAGTACTAACAATGCAACTAACAGGAATGTTAATATCAACATCAATAGAAACCAACGCAATTTCATCAACTTATTACGTGAATGTAATATAAGGGTTATGAAACCCGATAAAGGGGGTGGACTTGTTCTTATGGATCAAAATATCTATGTTGGTTATATGAAAAGACACCTTACTACCAGGGCTTACTCATTAGTGAGTGTGAATGAGTTAAACATGGCATATAAAAGAATTAAGTCTATTCTTGATGACCTCTTTTTAGAAGGTATTACAGACATTGATTTACACCACTATCTGACTATGATTGCCCCTAGAACACCAGCCCTATTTGGTACACCCAAGATTCATAAGAAAATAAAGGACCCCCCCTTTTAGACCGATGGTTGATGGGCATGGCTCTATTACCTATGCCTGCGCTAAATATGTAGACAGCATTCTAAAACCTCTAGTTGAACAAGAGCCTCAAATTTGTAAAGACTCTTGGAGTTTTCTAAATGAGTTAAGCAAAATTCCCTTTCATCAAGATTATAGCTTTCTCACAATTGATGTTAGGGATTTATACACGGTCATACCTCAAAGTGTGGGTCTCGAATGGATCAGAGAATGTATGTCATTAAGACAAGTAAGTGACAATACCATCTACCTAGTTGAAACTCTCCTGGAGATTGTTCTAACTAACAACTATATGCTCTTTGATGGGCAAATATATCTCCAGAAAACCGGGGTGGCCATGGGGTCCCCCTGCGGAGGGAGCTTTGCCAACTGCATAATGGCACATGGAGGTTTCCCCAGAAACCTCCATTGTTATTTAAAAATGATTTGTTTCAGAACAATGTCGCTTGGTACACTCGTTACCAAGATGATATGTTCTTGGTCTGGAAAGGTCCCAGGGCTTTGGTTACTAATTTCATCACTAATATTTCTCTTATGACTGATTTCTTTGAGTTCACTTATAACCTACATGAGACTAACATCAACTTTTTGGACATTCATTTGTTTAAAGATGTGACAAATTCTAGATACAAAAGCACTCTATATAGAAAACCCACTTATTCTAACTCCTTCCAGCATTTTACTAGCTGTCACCCTTACCATCAAAAAAGAGCTGTAGTTAAGGGGCAGATAGTAAGGGCGGCTAGGATGGTCTCGGATGAGACTGACTTTGTTGAGGAATGCGAAGGGTTGGGATCAGTGTTCATAAACAGAGGTTATCCTCCATCTATGGTGGCAAGAATTACTGCTGAAGTCACCTATAAGCGCCAAATAGGTTATTTTAAACCACTTCTGTCTAGTAATGTGCATCATACTAGTGAGGACGTAGATAACCAACATCACATTAAGATAAAAAGTGACGTACAATGTTTTCACACTAGTTTCTTATGTACATACAGCCTTGACCACTTTCTTATAAGGGACATCTTAAATAAAAACTGGGCCCTAATAATAGAAGATAGTGGGTTATTGCAAATGTTAGGGGACAAACCTAAAATAACCTACAGGAAAGGCGCTAACCTCAAAGTACTTCTAGAAAGTAGCAGTAAGGTTACACATGGTAGGATGAATGGCATGTTTAAATGTGGGTCATGCCAGCAGTGTAAGCATTTAAGTACTGAGCTTCAGGTTAATATTAGAGGCAAGGCATATAAAATTTATGGCAAGTACAATTGTGAGACTAAAAGTGTTATTTATTCAGCCTGCTGCCAGCGATGCCCTGCTTTCTACATAGGGAAGACTGAAAGAAAGATCAAGCAGCGCATCTATGAGCACCAGTATGCCATTGGCAAGAATGACACTAATAATGCTCTTGCAAGGCATATTATTGAGTTTCTGGAACATAAGTTCAAATTTGCCATATTAAAACACCTAAAAACTGATCAGAGAGGGGGCCCTTGGCAACTAAAATTAGAAATGGAAGAGCTTTTTTGGCAAATTAGAACAGCAGTTCATATATCTCCAGGGCTTAATGAACATGTCTCTGTTAAATGCATTCTTAAATATCTCACCTTAAGACGGTAGAAGTTTTGATAGCAGATTTTTAGGCTTGCATTTTTAGCCCCATACTTATAACATATATAGAAATGGGTTCTTGTGTATTAAATTATGGTTTTTATATATTTCTAGTATACCATCTGAATGATAAAAACTAGTATTAAATCCTAACATTAACTAGCTATTAATTTTTTGGTATATTATATTATTCATGCTTTAAAAGGCTTTTTAACCATTTAGCTTAGTAAGTGGCACTCTAGGTTTTATTATGACCATCGACATCTACATCAGATATTCTAAGTTTATTGTACCAGCATATTGCTATAATATATTTTTAAAGAAATGTATTTTCCATTTAAATGTTTTGAATCATTGCACTCAGAGAAGGATTTAAATAAGCCGTTGACTTATTTCATTTTGTTTATGTGTATTTAAAATGTATTTTACGTTTCTCTTTTAAGAATATTTTAGTACTATGCTCATGTTAATTGAATTATTGGTTTTAAACAATGTGTATAAAAAGGTTCTTAATTGCCTTTGGATTTTGTCTGAAGAAGGAGAGGTATTGTCCGCTCCAAAAGTGCTAATTAAATTGTCAGTTGGATTTACTTGCTTGTATCACTCCGTCTCATTCTCGCTGTGTTTGCGTGTTTTCAACAGGTTATGGATGTAACTAAAGAATGTCTTATGTTTGTCCTTAGTTGAGGAAGCTAATTTGGATTCATAGTTTGCCTTGGGGGACATCACAAGAAGTCTTATTTGCCTGTTTAAGCTGAGGAGGGAGTTATTTGCTTGTTTAAGATGAGGAGGGAGTGTTTCCATTTTAGGGCTCACAACCTCTTAATCTTAGACAGCAATTTGTTCCTCTTATTGTAAAGCCTGTTAATGGCAGTTGTCCACCAGGCAGGTTTGCTCTTTCTTGAGGAGCTTGTTTTGGTCCTATCAGGTACAGCTGAGTCACTGCAGTTATACAGGTGTTTGTATAAAGCATTGGTGTAGAACTCAGCATAGTTGTCAGTTCCATCAGAGGGGAGATGTGCAGTGAAGCTATTTATACCATCCTATACGCGGTTATAATTTGCTTTGGAGAAGTTTCCTAGTTTAGTTGCTGCAGGGGGGAGTCAGGTGTGCTAGCTACTTCGAATGCGACTGATTTGTGGTCAGATCTCAACCAGGAAAGACCTCACACTGGGTGTGCTACAGTGATCCCCCATACTGGTAAGCACCAGATCCAGGATGTTGGCACCCCTTGTGGGGGTGTCAATCAGCTGGTCCAGGTAGTTAGAGTTAAAGAAGTTGGGGAAACTTTGGGCAAGTGGATTTGAGCAAGAGCAATTTACCCAGTTAATGGATGGGTAGTTAAAGTCATCCAAAACCATGGTGTTCAGATATATCTTGACCGACTCTAGTAGATCCAAGTAGGCAGAGTGGGTGTCTTGATTCATGGAGGGGGTACTGTAGCTGGAAATGACTTGAATAGGTGCCCTAACAACAGTTAATTGCACCTGAAGTATCTCCAGGGAATGATACTGTTTAACCAGTCTGGAGGTATACTTATCTTTAATGAATATTGGTTCACCACCTCTTTTAGTTTTCACACCTTCAGTTTGTGGTCTGAACGTGTGGAAGGAGGTATAAGCCAGTATGACTGAGGTGCTGTCCACAGCCTTGAACCAGGTCTCTGTGACTGCGCAAATGTCTGCGTCTTCCAAAGTGAGTACTGCTTCCAGTGAGTGTAGTTTCATGTAACCTTGAGGTTGTTTTTAGATGGAGTTTTTAAGTGGGGAATTTTGTGCTTGAGACACTGTCTAAAAAAGGTACTATGGGGGTGGCAAGATCTTTAACCAGTAAGTGAAATCCCAGGGGTGACTGATGAAGACCATCTCTGGCAAAGCATCGAGGTCTGTCAATCATGTCAACCAGACTGACAGATATTGGATCCCCTTAGAATAACACCAGAAACTAAGCCAATTATTGAAGTCAAATCATTTTCTGTTTGTATTGAGGCATCATCATGGGTGAAAGTAAAAAGGTGCGTAAGGTTACTGACATACCTGCCTGAGACACATAGACCAAGAGCTCAGTCATGTCTCTCTTCATATAGTCCAGAGAGATATGTCTCAAGTCCTTCACACCAACATAGACTATGACGGAGTCATAACAGTATCTATTGCTGAGAGACATGAGTGCATGTGTGATATGGTGGATCCTGGCACCTGACAGACAGCTGACCGTGACCTTCTCCTTATCCAGCCTGGTGAGAGAGACATTTGTGTGTCTCACAATGGAATCACCTATGACTAATATGTTTGGCTTTGCATTTTGCCTTAAGGGCGTGACAAGTGAGGCACTGGTGCTTGAGCTATTATGTGTATTGTGTTCTGCAGAACAAGTATTATGTATAGCATGCTTGTGTTTGGGAGGTCTCTGGTGTTTAGGTATGTTTCTGGTGAGGACTTCCACATATGTAGGTCTGTGTAATGTGGATTTGGGTGGAGTAGAAGGTGAGGTGTGGATGCTGACAACCTGCCCATTGTCATATGTACTGACTGGTGTGTAAGAGAGTATGGATTCAAGGTTCTTAATATAGGTGCATCTCTCACATGTTGAGTTTGTGCGGACTAGGAGTAGAGGGTTGTCAGTGAACATGAGGCAGTTGTTACACTGCCTCAGGGTGTCCATGTTGAGCAAGGTGGCTGGTGAAACTGTGGGAAATTGTCTGTCTATAGTGTTAGGTAAATTTATATTGTCAGGAAAAGAGGTCACACTTAGGAATGGCTGGTGGGTGATAGGTGTGTTGGTACCCCTGAGGCTAAGCTTAGTGTTCCACCTGACAGTAGAGCAAGGCCACAAAAAATCTCTGGAGGAGCATGGGCAAAGTGCTAAGGGAAAATTTAACGAGCAAAAGGTTTTCATCTATAACCACCAATGGTAGCCACTGCACTACACACAAACAAGTGCAAACATGGAGCATAAGTAAAAGAAGAAATAACCTTTTTAATTCAAACTAGCCAACAAAGATTCTCTCTCTGAGCTCTAGTCCAATCATCCTGGATTAGATGGGACCCAGACAGCACTCTCCCTCCCACAAGTGTGCAGAAGGGCCTTCACCAACAAAGATGGCTTGAATTTGATGTTCAGAAGTTACAAAACAGACTTAGAAACAGCAAACCTGGAACTGGGCTATGCTACAGCTGAACTACTACAGTATACAATAAAATGTGGCAAAAAAACAGTTCAGACAATTTCTCTGTATGTTTGCTTTTTCTAGTTCTGTTTGCCTCTAGATCACCCTGCAGAAGGGCATATTAACTCGAGATTTAGTTGTTTGATAAATGTTTGATGTTTAATCTGCACTTGAGAGCTGCACTTGCTGTGCTTTTACATAAAGAAATTTCAGGATCATCCATCTTGTGTCAGAATGTGTTTACCTAGTGTCTCTGAATTTTGGATTTTTCCAGGTAGCACAAAGTATGGTCATTTATTGGCTGGAGGGCATAGGAGTCACTTTTTAAGCTTTTTTTTTCTCTGCCATATATCAGATGAGTTTGCATGGAGCTGTCCACTGCATAGTGGTGGTTAGCAGTGCCCTGTATAGTAGCAAAAGCCTAGGCTGCAAAATTGCCCTATAAAGTTACAGTCAGGTCTGTAACTTGTTAAACAGTGAGGCATATTGTGAATTAAGCTTAGTGTAGCTAGTTTGTGCATTGAATAACACTACCTTATCCTAGCACTATACAACATCTTGCCCTTAACCCCATAAACTAGTTTGCATATAGAATAGCACTACCATATCCTAACAGTATATAACATTTTACCCTGAACCCCAGAAGCTACCCTAGGGCTTAAAACCCGGTCCTAAATCCTAAACAGCCCTTCCTATTACAGGAATGGGCAACATGGATATGCAATCTCCTATTGTCTCTGCAGCAAGCTTGGTAGATTTGGGCATTCTAAGGCAATGTAGAAATTGTCTCATGTTTTCAGACAAACAGTTAATCATTAAAGAAATAGCACAGTATGCAAAGATGTAAATACACAAATTCCTTAGAGGCAAAAATTCGCATATGATCGAGGTTGTCAAGAATACCAGTACTATATCCTTCACACAAACACACACACACACACACACACACACACACACACACACACACACACACACACACACACACACACACACAGATTGTCTTATGCTGAGGCACTTAAAAATAACCTTCCCAAATGTCAAAGTTCTCCAAAGCTGTCTAACAGGAACACTGCACTTCAGCAATCACTAAAACACTAAACACCAAATATCTCACATAAGCCTAAACCCAATACCGCCCAAGAGGAAAGCCCATAAGGCAAGCAAATACTTTACCTAATAATGTTATCATTGGTGGATCTATTGTATGATACACAGCTGCTCCACTCACCAGGTTAGACACGTAGAAGACAATGGGTCATTGCCTACTGGAGCCAGGATCCATAATATCATGCACGCACTCATTTCACTGCAGCCCAGTTACCAATATGATTCTGTTGTAGTCTGTGTGGGTGTAAATGACCTGAGGTGTACCTCATTGGATTATATGAAAAGAGACATAATGGATCTCTCAGAATATATTTCACAGATTTGACCCTTGCATTGAGCAGCATTCTGCCTTCACCAAGGATGATGCCACAGTAAGAAGATAAAATTATTGATTTTAATAATTGTCTTTGTTTCTGTTGTCACTCTGGGAGGATCAAATGCCTTTCAGTAAGGGAGGACATAGTTAATAGACCACATTGATTTGCCAAGGATGGGCTGTACTTGTTCCCCCTAGGCTTTTGGATATTGACTAAAACTTTATCCAACCCCCTTTTTTAAGCAATGCCAGAAAGATAAAACTACCAAAATATGTGAAAGAGTCTCCAAGTAACCTTAATATGTTAATACTCAATGCTAGGAGCCTAAATAAAAAAAACTCCACACCCTTTATGTCATCCTCACTCTGGAGAATGTAGACATCTGTGCTGTGTCCAAAACTTGGATTAAAGCAATAGAAACTACTCTGGCAGTACAAGGCTACAGCACTTTTGACCCATTTAGATCAACAACAGCACAGACTGGGGTCAAAGGTGGAGGTGTTTCAATGTATGTTAGCAGCAAATTTACCTCCAGATTGGTTAAACAGGATGATACCATGGAGATCATCCACGTGTAAGTCACCACAGATATGG
Organism: Protopterus annectens; assembly: GCF_019279795.1. NCBI lineage: Eukaryota > Metazoa > Chordata > Ceratodontiformes > Protopteridae > Protopterus > Protopterus annectens. The sequence goes on from NC_056743.1 coordinate 736,126,598, forward strand.
TCCCTTTACCATGTCCAAACACCCTATACATGAGTGACTTTAACTACTTGTATAGAGACATGAAACTTACACTGCTTCAAACTCACAAGCAAAATGCTTCCTGGACTTTATTAACCCAAACACTATGGAACAGATAATGCAAACTCTAACCAGAGGATCAAACATACTGGATGTGGTACTCACCAACATGGAGAAGCATTACACCCCACCAACATCCTCCTATCATGTCCCCACTAGTGAGGTCAGATTACAAGGCTGTTTCATCTGAAGTAAAAATGGAAAAAACCCAGTAAAGCAGTTAGGAACTACTCTAAAGCAAACTCCATCCTATTAAGTGACAGTTTGTCAAAATTCAAGGCTCTCTCTAATGCTGAGACCACAGGCACCTGTGCAGAATTGTTCAGAGTCTCTACACAAACATATGAATGGCTGCATAAAGGCTGCCATACCTACCAGAAGTAAACCCAAAAGAAACACTAAAAGCAAACCCTGCTGGTGGAATCCTCTCCTAAACAGGGTATGTAATAAAAGAGAAGAAAAAAAACTTGTCCATAATCAGGAAGAGCAACTCACTTAAAAGCAAGTGTTCTCTTATACAACTAAACAAGAAACTAAGAGGTCTAATTAAGTCCAACAAAGCCAATTACAAGGTCAGGATAGCCTTGCATTCTATAAATAAATGCAAGGTCTTCTTAGCTATGTCTGGAACTGTAAAGGTAACACATAGTAGTGTAATGAACTGGTGGTGAATGGTACCACCTTCACCAATCAGTGTGAATATCAAATCTACTGGAGGATAAATTCAGCTCAAACTTCACCCTGCTATCCCAATTTTTCTTGGTGAAATCTCCAGCAAACATACTTTCTTAACTATTAGCAGAGACCAAGTGCTGGCAGCACTTGCTAAAGCCAATAACACCATCTATATGGGCCCCAACGACACTTCCAGTTGTCTCCTGAACAGTCTAAAACACAATTTATCAGCTCAACCTGAGGCACTTTTCAACTACAGCCTTGAAACAGGCTATGTTCCAAGTGAGTGGAGGACTGCAGCAGTCATTCCCATCCACAAGGGAAGACCATCAACTGACACAGGGAACTAGAGATCCCATCAGTCTAACAAGCCTAATAAGCAAAGCCATTGCATGAATTATTATGGAAATGATTAACAAGACATTGACAATGTACAAACACAGACCCCATCCCAATTTAGCTTTGTGAAAGGAAGGTCATGACTACTTAAGCTGGTGCACTTATTTGAGATGGTCACCAAGGCAAAGGAATAGGGTAAAACAGTGCATACTGCATATCATTTCCTGGCCAAGGCATTTGATATGACAACCCACTCAGGCATTGTTGACAAACTGTCCGAGGAAGGTCAAAATCCTTACATAATTTACTGGATTGCTGGCTGAATCACAGAGAGGACCCAAGAAGTCAGGATCAGTAAGACCACCTCCACCAAGAGACTGGTCACCAGTGGAATGCCCTCGGTGTCTGTGCTGGGCCTGCTCCTGTTTGTCATTTAGTTCTTGGAAGTTAAGGTTAATGTTCAAGGCCTCTGGCTCAACAAGTTTGCAGATGACTGTAAATTGGGAGTTATTATTGATCCCCCACAGACACCAACATCTTGCAAGAGGATTTAACACAGACAAATGACTGGTGCCAAAGCCATGGCATAAAACACAGTGTCAAAAAATGCATTATAAATGCTCTTTGGGAAACTGTCAACCCAAGTTAATTACTCCATTGATAAAACACCCCAAAGATTCAACCCAGTAGTAAGGGATCTGGGAACATATGTTGACAGCAATCTGGCCTTTGACTAACACATAGCTAAGATAGTAAAAAATTATTCTATGTTGCCCAAATTATAGGTAAGGGTATGACATCCAGGCCCAAGGAAGTTACAGCACCACTGTACTCAGCCCTTGTCAAACCTATTGTTAAGTACATTCCCCCTTTGGCATGTACCTATCCAGACACTTGCAACAGGTAGAACCCCCACAAAGGTTTCTCTTAAAGACAATTCAGGGCATGAATACCCTGCCCTACACTGATCACCTAAAAGCTCTTTCTTTGTATTCAGTATCTTACAGGCTGCTGAGAGGGGATCTTTGCCTGTCTTGCATGACTTCCTCAGACTCAGCCTTGAGGGAACTGTTGCACATGTACAAAACAAACAGCACTAGATACACTAGATCCAGGGATCTGAACTTTACTTGTGACATAAACAGAACATGATGGAGAGACAGATATGTGATGCAAAGGATCCCCACACTATGGAATAGACTCCCCATCCATGTAAAACAAAGCTCATCCCTGATCCTATACAAATGAAACCTTAACAATTGGATAAGAAATCATACATTTACCCCCAGTCTGGCCCCCATGTCCCTTGTGGATAGAGGCAGTCAATAAGAAAAGTGTTATCTTAACACCCCCCACAAATCCCTTAGTTACCTCTCTACTAAAATGTCCTCCCCCCCATATAGATGTCCGTGATACTCGGGATACAAATGGGTTTGGAGTGTACAGCTAGGCTTGTAAGGGCCCTAGCAGTCATTAGGCTAGTAACAATATATGAACCAGAAAACAGAGCAGAAGCAAGCTGGAGTGAAGTAGCTGATTGTGTTATGGAAAGAAATGATAGTTTCAACAGGAAAAGTAGTGGGTTTTGGAGACGAAGGAGCAGAAAACACTGGTGTTTGCGTTTGGCTAGTGGAGTAACTGATAACATTTTTTCATACCCTGTTGCTGATGTGTATGATGATGCTGGGAAGTCAAGCAGCTGTAGTAAAAGAAAGGTATAAAGCAACAGACTATACGCGAGCAACTCAGAACTTCAAGGCCTGTGGTATGAATTAAAACTAAGACTGACCCTTGGTTAAGCAGATATCACGTTTTAAACATTATCATTTTATCTTTAGAATGTAGTATAAAAGACAATAGCATTAATGCATTTGGACACTGAGGACTTCTGTGAAGTGACTTTTGAAACATTTGATCTATTAGAAAAAAGTTATGTCTAACATTGAAAGAATATAAGGGACTGTAGCATGGAAGGACTATATGACCTCATCTTGAAAAGAAAATGCATGTATAATTCAGAACTGTTAACACTGATATTGTTGAAATAAAAACATTTTTTCTTATCTGTTTGTAAAGAAATGCATAATAAAAATGGTGTTTGATGAAAGAAGTATGTGCACTGGGGGATGGGAAGCATTGGTAACATTAACTGTGATGGAAAGATGCAGCTTATTGAAAATGTAATAAATGTTGATGGAAAGAGAGGGACTGTGAGACACAAGGAACAGGCAAGCATTTTTTTTTTTTTTTTTTTTTTTATGAAGGTGAAAGGCATTTAGTACAAGACTGTGAAAAAAGAAGATGCAAGCAATTTGGAGAGAGGGAACATATAGCTGAAATTTTTGAACCTCTATTTAGTAAATGCAATGTTGAAGAGCATTTTGGTTTGATTTCCCTTTGTTATAAGACAAAGTAATACCTGAAGAAAATATTGAAAATAATAGTAAAGATGAGAAAGATTGTTTTGTTGAAGAACATATAATAACTTCAGAAGAAAACAAGTTAAGTACTGGGAAAATTATGTTGCTATTCAGGAAGAGAACAGGTATGAAATTTAGGGAAGTGAGGAAGGAGAGGAGGGGGATCTTGACACAGGAGAGCAGCAAGAACAAACTAACAATATGTCAGTCGTTGGAAGGGTATGAAGATGGAAAATAAAAAAATAAAAGTTGTATTTATTTATTTATTTGTCTTTGTTGACCGGGAAAGTCTGACTGAGCAGGACCCAGTTTCAGCAGAGACCTAGGGAGAAAATCTTCATCACAGTACACTTATATTAACATACTGAATCAGT